>NC_088419.1:15458325-15470825 GCF_034236695.1 Oncorhynchus nerka | reverse complement strand
TCAATATATACACTGTTCTCCCTCCATGTATCAATATATACACTGTTCTCCCTCCATGTATCAATATATACACTGTTCTCCCTCCATGTATCAATATATACACTGTTCTCCCTCCATGTATCAATATATCCACTGTTCTCCCTCCATGTATCAATATATCCACTGTTCTCCCTCCATGTATCAATATATACACTGTTCTCCCTCCATGTATCAATATATACACTGTTCTCCCTCCATGTATCAATATATACACTGTTCTCCCTCCATGTATCAATATATACACTGTTCTCCCTCCATGTATCAATATATACAGTGTTCTCCCTCCATGTATCAATATATACACTGTTCTCCCTCCATGTATCAATATATGCTTAGAGGTCTACTTGATCCAAACTTGTTTTCATGCTCAGGAACAGAACATTTGCTAAATTGGACCACAGTTGGTTGTGGTCCTGCACTCCATTTTAAGACAATAAAACATTTCAGTTTTTAGGTTCAATAA
Source organism: Oncorhynchus nerka (assembly GCF_034236695.1). NCBI lineage: Eukaryota > Metazoa > Chordata > Actinopteri > Salmoniformes > Salmonidae > Oncorhynchus > Oncorhynchus nerka. Next base: position 15,470,323 of record NC_088419.1, on the reverse strand, counting down.
GACATTGTAAAACCAATCATAATGTAATATATTGTGGCATTTCATGTTAGTGGATTTGATACTGTTTTTATACCATTAAGTTGTGGACTTAATACTAATTTAACAACTGTCAGAGAACTAGCTGGAAAAAAAACGAATACTAAATGTAAAAAAACTTGAGCCCTTTTATGCAATGGCTGGCTCATCAAAACACCTGCTGTATGCCTATGTTTTAAATGATTCTCCTCCATATCTATCATAGGCTTAATCCCATGTTTTTTGTGTATGTTTTGCTGTAGGCCTACCTCGAGTCAAGGAAGATTAGTTTCATGTCGAGGCTGGCTCTGAACATGAACATGTTGCTGTGCAGCTTAATCTCCGTCACAGCGCTGGGAGGCAAAGAGTGTCCCACCGCCACAAGGCCCACGTTCTGGTAGCAGCCGTCGAAAGGAGACATGTCCAGGCTGTACTGACGGATCTTCAGGTAACCGCTGCAGTGAATTACCTGGTGTGGTTGATAGGGAAATTAGACAACCCTTGCTACTCATAACATTGTTGTGGAAAAAAAGGTTCGCTGTCTTTTTAATTGCATGCGTTTATGCTTTCGCTTCGAACACACCGACAGTGTTTTGCGCGAAATAGAACAAAAGTTCAACATTCACCATATCTGTCAAGCCGTCTACGCATACAGTTTTACGCAACGTTCGATACATCCAACGCATGCACCATACCCAACGCACTGCAACTGCCTCTGCAACGCAATGCTGCAAGGCAAACGCCGCGTTTCGTTGGATATGAACATAGTTCTGGTGTACCAAAATGCAATATCACTGTCTGTGTGTTCAATGCTTTTAGTACTGAAAATATTTAAGCATTTCCATAACCTATCCGTAGGCCTAGCGTTACGCGTAACAACGCGCAAATCAATTTGGCGTCAATCGTCTATTAAATCAATAGCATTTTATGCAACATCAATATCATTTTCCAGACAATAATATATAGGCCTACTTCCATATATTAATTGTCTACCTTATATCCACCGCTGGTGAGGCCAGCGTTCCTCTTCGCCAGCACGCATTTCATCCTCAAGAAGAAAGAGCGCTCCATCTCGTATTCTGGGAGAGAAGACAGAAAATATAGTAGTCTATTTATCCAACGTACAAAAATGAATTCGATATGTGGTTTCATTCTCTCCGAATTGGGCCTACTGTATTCATATAGGCCTAGCCTACCTTGAACGAAATGCGAGTGGTACGGCTGATGTGGTGTCAGGACTGCAGTCATTTCGTCGTGGTCTGCGGGGTGGACATATTCGTAAATACTGTTTCCGGTCAGCTCTACCTGTTAAGAATTAAGAATTACACGTCGGTAATTAAATGTGATTAATCACTCAAACAATTCAAATATGATTCCATAATATCTAACAGGAATAACGTTTTAAACATATCACGCGCTCTTAATGCAAATGGTATAGGCAAAAATACTAGCCTAAAAGACTCCACTCCCTAAAACTTGAAAAAACAAAAACACTAAATAAGTTATGATGAATACGACCAGGTGCAGACCTGAGAGAGTCCCAAATGGACTGATGCAGTCTCGGAGATGTACATGATCTTTCCATCCGGTGCCACAACAAAGATGAAGCCATCCAGTGTCTGTAGGAAAATGAATGAATTAATGCACAGATCAACTGCAGTATTAATTCAAAAGCACTCACCGCATGTTATTTCAAATATGAAATGTAACATAAGATCGCTAGGTAGGCCTATAAAGCTTCAGAATTATTATTTTCATTTTTAGTATAATATATAATATTGTACATAATTGTCTATGATTTTATAAAATTATATTAGTAGCCTAAGCTTTCTAAATTACCTGCAGTATGTGGGGTCCCACCTATCAAATCAACTCAAATGTAACATGTCTACATCTTAAGAAGTATTTTTTCATTATCATTAGGCCGTTTAAATAAGAATATTTTGCAGTGATTTTGCCAATAAATGAATAGGCTAAACTTTCCAAATTACCTGGAGAAGGTGGGATCCCAGCTCACGTCCTACATTGTCCAAAGATCTCGTTCGACTCGTGTGACCCCAAGCCTCACCCAAACCTGAAACAAAGCACAAAGCACAACGCCAAAATTTACATTTGAGTCATTTAGCTCTTATCCAGAGCGATTTACAGGAGCAATTAGGGTTAAGTGTCTTGCTCAACGGCACATGTTTCACCTAGTCCGCTCGGAGATTCAAACCAACGACCTTTACTGTTACTGGCCCAACACTCTTAACCACTATGGCTACCTGCCGCCAACAAAGCCTATCAGCTACTTTCCCTAGGTAAACCATAGGCGTGCAATAATACACATAACGCATGTGACAATGCATCTTTATTATGACTTTTATTGTGGCAGTATGCTTGATATATTAATCATATAATTAATAATACATAGCTATTTGTGTAAAAGTACGATGAAGAAAATGCGGCAAAAATCGATCGAAATTGCGCAAATAGGCTAATATCAAAACTGCAAATCCATTGAACATGACAACCTCGAGGGAACCAACATAACTCGAAGCGGCTCTTCTTGGCTATAGAAATAAAATGCTAATCATAGCCTACAAAATCAATCAGGGTCTGAGTAAAAACTCGAATAATCCATCACCATTTCACATTTCAATATTGTCCAAACGATTAATTTGCGTTTACACAGCTCAACAAAAAATACACAAATTATTTGGTCAACATTTGAAATAGCTTCTTGAACGGTTCATCTCCTTATTTGTTTAGTAGTCAAATGAGCCCAGCTGCTGTGGAGAAATGATTTTACATTCTGCAAGCATGCAAAGTAAACTCATCCTCTGACAACAGCATGCAGCGTTGGTTTACATTGAGCTTGGCGCAGACATGCATAGTAGCCTAATGGACGAGGAGAGTATAACCTGTTATACGTATTTCCTTTATATATTACACAATACGTATTTGATATTTTCGCAATTACAATACTTTTTGTAAGAACTTCCATTTTTAGACTTTGGTCATTTATTGTTAATTTCACTCCCATACTTGAACCATCGAAAGTAGGCATGCTGCGTGGACACATATTCGAAAATGCACAATGACGGCAAACGCATGCATCAATGGTAAATCGATTGTGATTAATTCCATGTTATCAACTTTTGAAACTGTTAAAGCATTTACATGTAATATTAATATTGTATGCTTCTGTTTTCACATAAATCTATATAGGATTATATAAGATATTACATGGTGTTGTGTAGGCCTGTCTGGCTGTCTTTTCTGAGAGACGCGCGCCATGTTCAACTAGCTGCTGCAATCATGGCTCGAGCTGTGCTTTGCTCACACTTCAACTCACCTACCACAGAGGTCACAATGAGTGCAGCTTAAACTAATTTGTCTGATGTATTCAAGAAGCGAAGCCGGATTCAATGTGAATCGTCAGGTCTACGTGTCTTATAATATAATAGGCAAAGAATAGATGCACCCGGCGTTTGAAGTACTGTCTAACTGACGTCAAGTGCCCCAAACAAATAGCGTATAGGCGATGTGACAGAGAAACTTAACATCTCTCGTCTCTGCTCTAGGGTATTTTTCAGATGCTTACGAGGTTTCAGACAAGCTGTACTTGGACGGGTTTTCCAGTTACAATAGCCTAACCCATTACAAATGGTTAACACATTAGCCCAACAGTGGCTGCAAGTGGGTATACACAAATAGGCCATTGCCTTTGTTGACCATTGACTATTTAGTTTGAGCCGACAACCGTTTTCTTTCCTTTATTTTGTTTTAGACTAATGTTAGACTTTTTTATTTAGGCATATTGTATTTTTTTCTCTTCATAATTCGCAGTTGTAAATGAGAACTTGTTCTCAACTGGCCTACCTGGTTAAATAAAGGTGAAATAAAAAAATAAAAATAAAGGACGCCTAGTGTCAATACCAAAACATTTCAATTTCAATTCAGGCCTTTTTAAAATGCGTATAGCCTATTGATGTAAATCATAGTGCGAAATACATTTTCTTGCTGCTATTTTATCAACATTTCATATAGGCTTACGTTTGCTACAAGCAATTGATAACTTCAATCATACCGCAGAAAAAAATATATTTTCGTAATGGTCATCAAATATAGTAACAAATGATGATCAAATAGGCTATAGGATAAATTTGTCCATTTCAATGGCATGTGTCTCATATAGACAATATGAACAATAATTGATTATGATGTGCACAATTAGACCTACTTGGGCACAATCAAAATAAAACCTATTAATTTTTATTCTAATGAGAAAGATTCAGTGATTTATGAAACATAATGGCTGATAGGTAAATGCAAACGCAAACTTTCATATTGTTTCCAATAGCCCAGAGCAAGCATTCCAAATTAGGGCGTTGGTTTTTGTATCAGTAGCCTAGGCTATATGTCATAAAATGTACTAGCTTTATAAAAAGTGCTATTCACAAGTTAAAACCTCGAAAATGACATCAGTCGCCGAAGCAAGGATATGCATATTCTTGGTACCATTTGAAAGGAAACACTTTGAAGTTTGTGGAAATGTGAAATGAATGTAGGAGAATATAACACATTAGATCTGTTAAAAGATAATACAAAGAAAAAAAAGTTTTAAAGATTTTTTGTTGTTGTTGCTGCACCATCATCTTTGAAATGTAAGAGAAAGGTCATGGTGTATTATTCCAGCCCAGTTGCAATTTAGATTTTGGACACTAGATGGCAGCAGGGTATGTGCAAAGATTTAGACTGATCCAATGAACCATTACATTTCTGTTAAAACGGTTGTATCAAGACTGCCCAAATGTGCATAATTTGTTTATTAATAACTTTTCATGTTCAAAACTGTGCTCTCTCCTCAGACAATAGCATGGTATTATTTCACTGTAATAGCTACTGTAAATTGGACCATGCAGTTAGATTAACAAGAATTTAGCTTTCTGCCAATATCAGATATGTCTATGTCCTGGGAAATGTTCTTGTTACCTACAACCTCATGCTAATCGCATTAGCGTGCGTTAGCTCAACCATCCCGCATGGGACCCACCGATCCTGAATTAGTTTTAAACTGCTGGCATCTTTTTTTTTCAAGTAATCAGTCATATCTGCCACCGTTTATCATCATGTCTAAGCAGCCTACCTTGTGATTTCTTGCAAAGTGCACCTGTGATTGTCTATGTGAAGTGTCCATTCAGTTTAGGTGATCTGCCATAACACTGTCATAACAGCTGTCACATCATGATATGGCTGACGCAATAGGCCTAAACTATAGGCCTGCTTATTGAAAAACTGTAATTCCTTGCATTTGTCATGGTTTTCCATAAACCCCAAAGTGAGAAACTTTATGGTAAAGATCAAACCTGCAGTGCAGGCCTAAATAGCCAATAGGGCCACATGTGTAGCCTATATGCTATTCGTTACCACACCCTATATCTTCAGCAATTTTCCGGAGTTCATATATTCCATTCTTTATCCGGAAAAAGCAAAAGCGGCTTGAGTGGATCAATTACTCCCACTCAATCACAGGGCTCTGTTTCGCGCCTGAGGTCGGCCAGTGGCACGCTGTGCGTTTTATGTAATTGGTGCGGCTTGTTCTCTGTCACGCAGCAAAGCAGCCTGTTGAAACCGGGGGAAGATTGTGGCTAATGGCCTTCCTTACCTACGATTTTCGATTCTCTGACCCCAAAAATGGCGTAAACGTGTGCGCGCCGAGACAGGGATGCACGATTATCATTCGCACGCGCCCGTACACGTACACGTCACACGCACGCAAGTATGAAATTACACACTAGCCTATTCTGTAGCGGTATTGTAGCAATAACTATAGCTCAAAAGACATGGGACAGGCTAATAAGATAACAACATCAGCAATGACTGCACCAGCCAATTAAGGCAGCAGCTACCAGGTGTCATCAAAATAGATTTATAGTATTATCATTACATAACGTTATTATCAGATGTAACAGGCTATAACACTATGTTAATGTGCATATGCCTATGCATAATAAACAAATTAGACTATACAATTATAATACCGTAATCAGTATGCCAATGCAGGTGAATAAATAAAAACAAAACTAAGAATCCAGACAAGAGATATGCTATAAAGATAAATACAAATACATATAGGCCAATAGCCTAGCCTATGAATGGCAAATTGCATATAAAAGAAGTGTGAATTGTTGAATCTGAAAATATACATACCCTGAGGAAAGACAATTCTCATCTTCAGATAACTTGTTGTCAGTCGTATTATAGACGCTTTGTCCAGCTGCGACGTAATAGCCGAGGGTAAAGGCAACATTTTGGCCAGTTCATAAAATTCGCTGTTCTCCTTTTCTCGTCTAGTCCTTGCGGCAGTTTTTGATTTCTCCTTCATTGTGTGTTCTCTCTCTCTCCCTCCTTTTGTTAAATGTTAGGCTATATCATTCCTTTACTCACATATCGGTCCATCAAAAAACGATTACAGATTTCCGTTTTGTTTATTTGTCATGGTTTTGGCTTTTATATTTCAACTAAAACATGCGACACTTCTCAGTTACAAACTGAATCCAATGCACCTCAGAAAATTCCCGAATTCCTTCACCGAAACAAGCGCCGAATGGATAATTTGATATCCCGTGTTAGTCTTGTGTAAATGGAGAATTTCTTGAACGCACACGCCATTAATTCTCACTTAGAATGGGAAGAGGCCTGTCCACGGTGTAAACTGCCAAGCCTGGCATTACTCCATGCCCTGAAAAACAAAGGGCATAACACACGCCATAATATCATTATAGACAATGTGACAATGTGGCTTTATTATGGCTTTAATGTGGTTGTTTGCTCATACACTGTAAAAAGTAATTGACTAACTCATTGCATAAATTGAGTAGTGGCTACTCAAACATCTCCAATGATCAGTAGAACTCAAATCATAAAAGTGGTACTAACTCAGAGGGCAATAAGATCTCGTATCACTGAATAAGGTTTTGAGTACTGTTAACAAAAATGTGATTATTGAGTAAATATAACTTAATTTATTTGTGTTCTGCTAATCTAAAAATATTGAGTTTTTACAAGTTAGATGACTTAATATTTTAAAGTATATCTAACATGTATTAAATAGTTGTTCTTACTTGATTCTATAATGTTTTACGTCTTTACTTAACATAATAAAGTAGTAGTCAGACACTTGATGTATATGTGTTGTGCTGATGTCGAAGGATTAAGTTATGAATAGGTAATAGTGCCATGTGGCTCTGTTTTTAGAGGATTGTGGGTAATTCAACGTTTTTAGACTTCATGATACTTTTACACAATGTTCTATGCATGTTTGAACAAAGAAAAGTGTTTCTAAAATTGTAGTAAGCAGTTTGTTGTGCTATGAAGTGTAATTGATCATGATGAATGGATATCAAACAGTCAGGAAAATTGATGTTCAATAATGAGAGAAGCCTTTCCCACCATCAACAAGGTCAGGTTGTGCACCACTCATAATGACAGAGGCTAATGCAGCATTCTGTCGTGTTTACAGTTCTACCTCCACTTATAGAGGAGTGAGCACCGTGCTCAACAATGTCTGCTTAACGTGGGTTAAAATTACAAATCGTCAAATACATAAAACAATGTTGAACCTTAAGACACGACCACTGAAAATGACTAATCAGAACTACTTACTACTTACACTAGAACAAAAAAACTGTAAGGAACGTTAATAATTGAAATAAAAGGGATCCTACATTTTTCTGTTCACTACAACAAATATTCATGTTCAAGTAACTTCAATTGTTATTGTTCAGAATACATAATTCAATTTAGTGTCAAACAGATCATAAAACACAAAACAGCTAAGTATTTACAACTTAAAAAGATAACCATATGGGTGCTGATGTCACTTTATTACTTTAAGCACTGACATAATTTGAGTTGAGTTACTCGAATGTTTCTAGGCAACGGGTTCCCACAAAACTTTTTTTAACGGAACCAATTAGCCTACTTTTTACAGTGTATATTTTAATAATAACAACAACAACAAATAATAATAATCGTAATAATAATAGCCTAATAATAACAATAATCGAAAACAAATATATAATAATAAACCATAAACACACGAATGAGAATACTACTATAATGACCAAGCCTATAGCATGTGGAAATATATAGCCTACATTTCTTCGATGTTTTCTACTTACCTCAGAGAATGAAAAGATCTCATAACCTTCACTACGCTCGCTATGCCCGCAGGGGATTCCACCTGTCCTGAACCGAGTTCACCACTCGAGCCAGTTAGTTCAGTCCCAGCTCCTATCGGAATTCCACGTGGAAAGGCGCACAGACCCCTCACTGCATACACTTCTCTAAATTAGGGACGCTAGAGGAGTGGAATTCATGTCCAGACCTCGTCTCCAAACTATCTCAATCTCGCTCTCGAGCTGCTCAGGACCAGCCCACTTCCACTGGCGTTCTTATTGGGTAGCAAGACATCGAGGCCGACTTTCTCATTGGGCATTCTTGAAAGAAACACACACGAGACCGTAGTGAAAGTAGGATTTGTGTGAAACGTTCACTTCTGACCCAGAGAGAGCTCAACCTGGAGGAAACTGTGGACGGACGTCACTGTTTTGTCTTGCGATAGCTGTAGCATATGCGCTCATCACACAGCTAAACTTAATGGGCTGTCCAGGGGGGAATGATAGGCTACACGTAGTCAGTTTTACATAGCTAAATCAACCACGAGCCGCTCTGAACCGCACCAATGCACATATAGGCAGGCCTACAGTCTTTTCTTGTGGACTGCCTGCTTCGTTCGAGATCTGGTTATAATTACTCGAATAAATCAATTTCTCTCATTTCCCCGCATATTGCGTTTTGTTGTTGTATGAAGCTGTGCTATGCCCATCAATTACACACCAATAACCAAGACATTACTGACGCGATATTTTTACAATTGCTTTGGCTACCACTAACATTTACTGTTGTATTTTTTTGGGGATTTGGTTTTCTTTGATTGCATGTTTCATCTGAAGTTATTACTTAGCCTATTACACACATTTAAGAGTATTAGTTCACTTGAATTAAATCATATTGGTATAAATGAACGTTTTTATTATTCGTTCAAAAGTTATATTTCAATTAGGCCTTATATTTATGTTTCAGACCTAAAATCACATTTAAGACGTTTTGTTACATGCTCCCTATATTGGCAACATGTCAATGTTGTTGTAGTTTTACAGTGTAGCCTACGGTAATCATATTATTGGTTAATAAATTCAGATTTATGTATATTATTTCGTTAATTTGGGACTCTATATCTGTGATGTCGGCTTTTAATACAAAACCTGACCGTCACGGCAGTGATTATTTTCATTTGGATCACAAAGCATCAGTATGTTTATTTATTGCGAAACGTGATAGTTTTTTAAATTGTACTATGCAATCGATGTCTTGGTCTTGAAACAGGCTACCGCTCCGGACTTCTACTGTTAACAGCAGTCCACATGTTCAGTATTGCAAGCAATAATGGACTATGACTGTTATGGTTGTCATACAGCTACCTTAAGATGAATGCACTTACTGTAAGTCGCTCTGGATAAAAGTGTTTGCTAAATTACTTAAATTGAATAACAGGAAAGTCGAGTTGTATATTTTTGCTTATAATCAAGATAGTCGCAATTGAGAAAAAATAGCAGCAAATTATTCTGAACACATTATTTTTTAGTCATATCCATTCATGCTCTCTCTCTCTCTCTCTCTCTCAAACACACACACACACACGCACACACACACACACAACACACACACACATACACACACACACACACACACACACACACACACACACACACACACACACACACACACACACACACACACACACACACACACACACACACACACACACACACACACACACACACACACACACACACACACACACACACACACACACACACACACACATTTGAGGCCCAAATGAATTCTGACCGCCGATATCTTTCTATTTTATCTTCATCCTGGATTGACATATCTCATGGCTTTGGTTACGGGTGTCCAGTTGTTAATGCGAAACCCACCTGCGGCTACTGAGGCATAGAAAATCATCCCAGGTGGACACGTTGCATACGAAATAGCCAAATGACGCAGGTAAACTTCCGATAAAATAAGAAATGTGCTGCCGATTAAACGGTTTAAGTGGAGAAATAAAAAATGGAATATAGGCCATACTCCACGTATTCAAGCCCATTTGACAGACGAAATATCGATAGAGGAAACGCCATGTCTGTTATGGAACAGGTCTAGGCCAATTGTTTTACCTTTATTGAAGGCAAGTCAATTAAGAACACATTCGGATTTACAATGACGTTCTTCCCCGGCCAATCCTGGACGACGCCCTATGGGACTCCAAATCACGGCCGGGTGTGAAACAGCCTGGATTCGAACCAGTGACGCCCCCTGCTCCACTCGGGAGCCCGGGTATTTTTCACATCAGCAAAACACTTTGGTGACACTTTACATTAGGCACATATGGTATAATGCATTATGCAAAAACACATCATATGATACATCTATAATGCATTTTGAGACTTGTAGACTTAATAGTGTTATAATTTTAGTAGCTTTTAGTCAAATGTGTTGACAAGTTGAAATTGTCCAAAATAATTGTACAACCCATATTCTGTGGGCGGATGCAGGTGACCAGCTATTTATATAAAACATATTGGCACTCAATTAGGCTACAGCAAGTCGATTTGATCATGTATTCTACTTCCTATACACCACACAATCAACTAGGCCCACTATAGCTCTATTTAGTCTACATCAGAAAGAAACGATTGTGCACAGCTGGCCAACATTTAAGACATACAAATATATACCATATATATTTAAATAATTATATTTTAAAACGTGTAGGCCTACATAATACTGCAACAAATATTCCCACTCGGACAATAAAGTCAGTAAAGTATCATTTGATTCGGTATAGTAACCTCTGATATACTCCATTGGTTTTACCTGCATAGGCTGAACCTATTCGGAGGCTAAAGCTGTATTTTGGTAATTGTGTTTTCACTCTACTGACCTGTAGACATAGTCCGTCTGCGTTATACGACCTACAGTGAATATCGAAAAATCTTTTCACAGTAAATATCAAATATCAGTAAACACAAATGACAGATTAGTTCATCGGATTCTGAGAATAAAAATGCCTGGCTCAAGAGCTATTTTCCTATTGAAGCTTCCGTGGCCTAAACCCATGGGCACAGACGTCAATTCAACGTCTATTCCACGTTTGTTGAACATAATTGAATTGAAACGACGTGGAAATAACGTTGATTGAACCAGTGTGTGCCCAGTGGGTTGTGTTCTCTCACATTGCACATTTCTTACCACTTTTTTGACCGTGTGAACTCACGTGTAGCCCAATAAGACATGAACTCCCTCTCACCCCCTATCTCTATGGTAAGGTGATGCAAAGTACACCAGCTTTCAAGACAGTGAACAACACAAAAAAGGCAGCAGAGAGAGACAGAGTATGAAACAGACTATGGAACAGAGAGAAAGCTGCGCGTCAGCCATTGAAATAGCAAAATATCCCGGTGTCAGTCAAACATATTTATCCGAGGATTAATCTCCATCGTGTAAATCAGATGAGAACGCCGCGGCGCATGCACTTATTTAATTAGCGGCCGGCGCTCCGGGAGGCTGGTTCAGCCGGCGCGGTGATAGGGGCGCGGACGCACCGCCCGGCTGCGAGCCAGTCCCTCTCATTACGCACACAATTACCACTTAAATTGCTGCTGGATCCTGCGATAATTGGGGATTCTGGAGATGCCCAAGAGCAGCTCCCCACCCCACTGCAGCAACAGATTGTGTGTGTGTGCATGCGTGCGTGGATGCGCTTGCGTGTGCGCGCGCGTGTGTGTGTGTGTGAGAGAGAGAGAGTGAGACCTTACATTGGGGTTTAGCACCCCATGGAAAAATAAATGGGACCATTTTTTTCCCTCCA
>NC_088419.1:15373325-15453325 GCF_034236695.1 Oncorhynchus nerka | reverse complement strand
GATGGCAGAGAGCTGGTTAGGATTGGGGGTGGGGAAGCTGATCCTGGATCTGTACCTAGCGCACTGGATAGTAAAGAGATATATGCTGCTCTTGTGGTTTATTCCTGCACACACATACTGACCCAGACACTTCCATAAAGAGACAGAGCAGAGAGACCCGCTGTCCCCCTACAGTGATGCCCAAGTGGGGTAGACGCGGCCCCTCTGTCACCTGGGCTGGTGGATGGGTAGCCATGGGTGTCTGCGCACGGGCTAACCAGCCATCCTGGAGAACAGGCACGGAGACCAGACAGGGCGAAGAAAGGATAGAGCTATTCTCCACATTTAAAAAAATAAATACAAAAAAACATAAACGAGGGTGAACCGGGCATGTTTCAGAGTTCACAAGCAAGAGAAAACAGTTCAAAACAGCAAAGAGCACTTCACAAAATGGAAAAATAAGATATCTACACTTCAGGATTCACAGCAAATTACAAGACTCTGTTTCAGCCCGTCCACTAGTGAGTGACATCACAAGCCTCATGGAGATGCCGGATCTTAATTTGACCCCTTTCTTCGCAGGAGGAAAAATAATCCTGCAGTAGCAGGATTTGAATATCTGAAGAAATATTTGGAATGGCCACCAGGGGGCAGCTGAAGTGGTGTTTGTGTGTACAATGCAGTACGTTATGTAGGCTATGTCCAGGCCACAGCGCAACTCGTGAATTATTTTGTGGATTATAATAAATGGGCATATTTATAGTAGTGCATTTTACGTCAGGGAAAATCTTTTTTTTTTTTAGTTCAATTGTTGTACTATATGTTGAAGACAACCAAAAGGCAGAATAAATTATTGGTTTCCTCAACGTCCGTGTGGCCCAGCAGTTAAAACCGTCCCACTGCCCTTTGACTCATGGATGAATGTCTTTTTTTGACGCGTTAATTCGGCGTGGTTACAGGGTTAAAACAAACAGTAGCTCATTATGTGGTTCTACACCTTTCATTATGTCACAACGGATAGGCTAATGGGTAGCCTGCAGAATGTAGTCTATTGGAATGTAATCAAATAACAAGGGGCCTATTGCAACCATCGACAGCATCCGATCATCGTCCAGTCTCGTTAAACCATCAATACGCAGCTGATCTCAATTGCAACCATTAATCGTCACATCAATAACGCTCCTTAAAAGATGTTGTCGGTGTTACCCTTAGTACTGCTTGCAAACCAAAGTCTATCGAGATATGTTCAGCCTCTGGTTGGTATTGTAACCTAGTATTTCCACTTCTACAAAGGCAAATTTACTGTGTCAATTTACCCGACACTATGTATGAATGGAAACTAATGTTGGTGTAGCCTACTGTTATTATTTTACTATTTATGTTATTCACCAGTGTCTGATATGTTCATTTCTTATCAAGATCTGGGGGTGTAAATAAATCTACCCCTGCTGACATGGTAGGTCTATATGTGCCCTGAAGGCAGCAGTCCTAACAACTAGAACACCCCAGGCCATGATTGGACACCATTTTGGCCTTAGAATACACTTGACACTTGTCGTAGCCTAGGCTAGATCAATATCTATCTTGTGTTATTAAGCTTTATGAAACAACGGTTGTTGATGTGTATGGCATTTTTTTGGTATATTTGAATGTTGCAGTAATAGAACCTAGGCCTAGCGTTTTAGCGAGCGAGAGAGAATATTATTTTGATAGCGAGCCCCTGTTCCCAATGACTCGACTGCCCCTGCATGGAGAGAAAGAGAACTACTCTTTTTCAGGGACTCACTAGGCCCATTTGAATATTCTGATGCAGCAGAAGAATCATCTGTGACAAAAGAGTGATCAAGTTAACATCCAACATCTGTAATTCACCCCTAACAATTACAGGGGCATAGACGTCGTTCTCCGTAGCCGGAACCAGCGAGTGCACCCTTTTCCCTGTGGGCCCTGGTCAAAAGTAGTGCACTATGAAGGAAATAGGATGCTATTTGGGAAGAATCCCAGGATTCAGGACATCTCATTCGCATTGGAAACGGTCTGGGAGCTGTTTTACTGGATGGATTCCTACCAGGGCCCAGTGTCCTCTAACCAGTGATTGAATGCCTGTGTGCATGTGTTGAGCCGACTCGGCAGGGATCTGTCAGGGGACTCATGAAGGAGGCAGGTCTGCATAAGGCTTGGGATAAGACAGCAGAGTATGTGTGTTGGAGGTTGGAGGGGGTGGAGGTTGGAGGGCTTGGTGGTGCATGTGTCATGTGTTTGTGTGTGTTCACAGTCACACACATGTTCGAGTGTGTGTGTCTGTGTGTGCGCTCACATTGAATATGTGTCCGTGTGTGTGTGTGTATTGTCATAGTTGTATACTGTAGCTTATGAAGAGCATGTGTAAATAACGACCTGAGACAGATGTGGGTTGTGTCCCAACTGGCATCCTATTCCCTAAATAGTGCACGGATAAAAGTGCACTACCTTTGACCAGAGCCCTATGAGAGTGGTGGGAAAAGTACCCAGTTGTCGTACTCGAGTAAAAGTAAGGATATCTTTTAATAGAAAATGACTCAAGTGAAAGTCACTCAATAAACGTTTAATGTATTTGTTTTTATATATACTTAAGTATCAAAAGTAAAAGTAAAAGTTTAAATCCTTTCAAATTCCTTATATTAAACAAACCAGATGGCACATTACATTTTTTTTTTTTACGGATTGCCAGGGGCAAACTCCAACACTTGTGAAATCGTTTACAAACTAAGCATTTGTGTTTAGTGAGTCCGCCAGATCAAAGGCAGTATGGATGACCAGAGATGTTTTCTGGATAAGTGTGTGAATTGGACCATTTTCGTGTCCTGCATTCATCAATATGTAACCAGTACTTTTGGCTGTCAGGGAAAATGTACGGAGTAAAAAGTACATTATTTTCTTTAGGAATGTACTCAAATCAAATCAAATTTTATTTGTCACATACACATGGTTAGCAGATGTTAATGCGAGTGTAGCGAAATGCTTGTGCTTCTAGTTCCGACAATGCAGTGATAACCAACAAGTAATCTAACTAACAATTCTAAAACTACTGTCTTATACACAGTGTAAGGGGATAAAGAATATGTACATAAGGATATATGAGTGAGTGATGGTACAGAGCAGCATACAGTAGATGGTATCGAGTATAGTATATACATATGAGATGAGTATGTAGACAAAGTAAACAAAGTGGCATAGTTAAAGTGGCTAGTGATACATGTATTACATAAGGATGCAGTCGATGATGTAGAGTACAGTATATACGTATGCATATGAGATGAATAATGTAGGGTAAGTAACATTATATAAGGTAGCATTGTTTAAAGTGGCTAGTGATATATTTACATCATTTCCCATCAATTCCCATTATTAAAGTGGCTGGAGTTGGGTCAGAGTCAATGACAGTGTGTTGGCAGCAGCCACTCAATGGTGGCTGTTTAACAGTCTGATAGCCTTGAGATAGAAGCTGTTTTTCAGTCTCTCAGTCCCAGCTTTGATGCACCTGTACTGACCTCGCCTTCTGGATGATAGCGGGGTGAACAGGCAGTGGTTCGGGTGGTTGATGTCCTTGATGATCTTTATGGCCTTCCTGTAACATCGGGTGGTGTAGGTGTCCTGGAGGGCAGGTAGTTTGCTCCCGGTGATGCGTTGTGCAGACCTCACTACCCTCTGGAGAGCCTTACGGTTGAGGGCGGAGCAGTTGCCGTACCAGGCGGTGATACAGCCCGCCAGGATGCTCTCGATTGTGCATCTGTAGAAGTTTGTGAGTGCTTTTGGTGACAAGCCGAATTTCTTCAGCCTCCTGAGGTTGAAGAGGCGCTGCTGCGCCTTCTTCACGACGCTGTCAGTGTGAGTGGACCAATTCAGTTTGTCTGTGATGTGTATGCCGAGGAACTTAAAACTTGCTACCCTCTCCACTACTGTTCCATCGATGTGGATAGGGGGTGTTCCCTCTGCTGTTTCCTGAAGTCCACAATCATCTCCTTAGTTTTGTTGACGTTGAGTGTGAGGTTATTTTCCTGACACCACACTCCGAGGGCCCTCACCTCCTCCCTGTAGGCCGTCTCGTCGTTGTTGGTAATCAAGCCTACCACTGTTGTGTCGTCCGCAAACTTGATGATTGAGTTGGAGGCGTGCGTGGCCACGCAGTCGTGGGTGAACAGGGAGTACAGGAGAGGGCTCAGAACGCACCTTGTGGGGCCCCCGTGTTGAGGATCAGCGGGGAGGAGATGTTGTTGCCTACCCTCACCACCTGGGGCGGCCCGTCAGGAAGTCCAGTACCCAGTTGCACAGGGCGGGGTCGAGACCCAGGGTCTCGAGCTTGATGACGAGCTTGGAGGGTACTATGGTGTTGAATGCCGAGCTGTAGTCGATGAACAGCATTCTCACATAGGTATTCCTCTTGTCCAGGTGGGTTAGGGCAGTGTGCAGTGTGGTTGAGATTGCATCGTCTGTGGACCTATTTGGGCGGTAAGCAAATTGGAGTGGGTCTAGGGTGTCAGGTAGGGTGGAGGTGATATGGTCCTTGACTAGTCTCTCAAAGCACTTCATGAT
This sequence comes from Oncorhynchus nerka, assembly GCF_034236695.1. Classification (NCBI taxonomy): domain Eukaryota; kingdom Metazoa; phylum Chordata; class Actinopteri; order Salmoniformes; family Salmonidae; genus Oncorhynchus; species Oncorhynchus nerka. The sequence goes on along the minus strand of NC_088419.1, from coordinate 15,448,774 downwards.
GACGGAAGTGAGTGCTACGGGGCGGTAGTCGTTTAGCTCAGTTACCTTAGCTTTCTTGGGAACAGGAACAATGGTGGCCCTCTTGAAGCATGTGGGAACAGCAGACTGGTATAGGGATTGATTGAATATGTCCGTAAACACACCGGCCAGCTGGTCTGCGCATGCTCTGAGGGCGCGGCTGGGGATGCCGTCTGGGCCTGCAGCCTTGCGAGGGTTAACACGTTTAAATGTCTTACTCACCTCGGCTGCAGTGAAGGAGAGACCGCATGTTTTCGTTGCAGGCCGTGAAGTAAAAGTAAAAGTAGTCAAAAATACATATAGTAAAGTACACTGCAGATACACAAAAAAAATGACTTAAGTAGTACTTTACACCACTGCCTATATAGGGAATAGGGTGCACTATATAGGGAATAGGGTGCACTATATAGGGAATAGGGTGCACTATATAGGGAATAGGGTGCACTATATAGGGAATAGTGTGCACTATATAGGGAATAGGGTGCACTATATAGGGAATAGGGTGTACAATATAGGGAATAGGGTGCACTATATAGGGAATAGGGTGCACTATATAGGGAATAGGGTGCACTATATAGAGAATAGGGTGCACTATATAGGGAATAGGGTGCACTATATAGAGAATAGGATGCACTGTATAGGGAATAGGGTGCACTATATGGAGAGTAGGGTGCACTATATGGAGAGTAGGGTGCACTATATAGGGAATAGGGTGCACAATATAGAGAATAGGATGCACTATATAGGGAATAGGGTGTACTATATAGGGAATAGGGTGCACTATATAGGGAATAGGGTGCACTATATAGGGAATAGGGTGCACTCTATAGGGAATGGGGTGCACTATATAGGGAATGGGGCGCACTATATAGGGAATAGGATGCACTACATAGGGGAAAAGGTGCACTATATAGGGAATAGGGTGCACTATATAGGGAATAGGGTGCACTATATAGGGAATAGGGTACATATGTGTTCTCTTCCCTGAACAGGCAGAGGATGGAGAGGGTACTTATGTCATCATTATCCAGACAGACCGGGAGAAATGTGGAACAATCTTGATAGCATGTCATGAAATGTGGAACAATCTTGATAGCATGTCATGAAATGTGGAACAATCTTGATAGCATGTCATGAAATGTGGAACAATCTTGATAGCATGTCTTGAAATGTGGAACAATCTTGATAGCATGTCTTGAAATGTGGAACAATCTTGATAGCATGTCATGAAATGTGGAACAATCTTGATAGCATGTCATGAAATGTGGAACAATCTTGATAGCATGTCTTGAAATGTGGAACAATCTTGATAGCATGTCATGAAATGTGGAACAATCTTGATAGCATGTCATGAAATGTGGAACAATCTTGATAGCATGTCATGAAATGTGGAACAATCTTGATAGCATGTCATGAAATGTGGAACAATCTTGATAGCATGTCATGAAATGTGGAACAATCTTGATAGCATGTCATGGAAAACATACTTTATGGCGGATAAAGAGATTTAAACTATAAGCTCCATTTATATGCAATTGACGATTCCAGTCTCATTCACTTTCACAGTTGCCATTTTCTTAAGCAACAGGGTGCAAACAAAGGACAGGGCCTTGACGAGTGTGTTGTTTGGGAAAGAAGTGAACAGAGTCAGTAGACGTAAGCCGAATGTATACCGTATGCAATAGTACGCAAAGTAAGAGCTACAGTTAGCTAAGCAAAAATGTGTACAGCCTTACAATTTATAACTCAATGCAGGTTCTGCTTTTTTGAGTAGCTAATTGCGTTCTTGCATTGCATGTGAATTAGGCTTTACACAGTCACTCTATGTCTGCCTAAAATAGGCAGTCCGGATGAATGTCTTTGCTGATGTCATCAAGTAATCGGCAATATCATATTTCTCGATACTGAATAATATCTGGAAAATTCTACTGTGGTGGTGTAGGGTAGATGGTAGGAGCAGCTGTAGCCACGATAAGATTCCCTATTTTTATTTTATGAGCACATCAGCTTTAGAGCAGAGGCAGCCTAACTCTAACCTATACTGGTACCCAACCATTGATCGATGGTGAAACGGAGCATATCAGTTTGTATTCCAGACTAGCACATTGGCTGGGAAGTTGTGGGACATAAAACAGGCACCTTTAAATGTAATATTGATTTACAAACAACATGCTGAACACTGTTTGGTTACGGATCGTTAATTCCAGCCCTCATCCAATCGCACTTGGCTGAACTGGGAGTGCATACCAAATTAAACCCTATTTCCTTGATAGTGCCCTACTTTTGATCAGAGCCATATGGGCCGTGGTCAAAAGTAGTGCACTATAAAGGGAATAGGGTATCATTTAAACTGAGATCAGTGGACTGGGGGTGTCAATAGGGGTAGACATAGACACATGCAACAAGTGTAGGGTGTCCTGGTGTCTAGACAGCCAGCTATACAGTAGCACCCAGAGTACGGAGGACTGCTTTTACAACAGGGATAGATTACCACAACGCAGTACAGCATCAATGTCTTGATAAGAGGTGGCAAGAAGATTGTTTTACATTTCTCTCTATTGCAGAGGAAGGAATGATGGTGAGGGAACCATTTTATATCTGTGTCCAACACATTTAGGAAAGCTGGGGAAAACATGCATAAAGGTGGTTCTGGAAGTGTCCAGTGACCGTTGAATGTATTTAAGATTTTTACTACCAAAAGTCAGAAATACTAATTGATTATTACAAATAACCATTCCCACTTTGAACAAAACAAATTGTAAGGCTTACCGAAGCCTTCATAAACTCTTTATAAAACATAAGCTATGAACAAGCTGGGATGTATCTAAGCGGACTTCATCAATGGAGACTCCAAATGTCAAGACATTAAATGACTGGGCCATATGGGTTACGAAGTAGCTTATCAATGCTATTGTTCCAAACTGTTGGCAAACTGCGGAGTCACTGGGGGGTCCTTCATTATGGTAATGCTTTAAAACCTCTTGTAGCCAGGCTCGCTAAATGTTATCACAAAATGGCTCCCAGACCGCCGTCTGATGTACTTACAGAGGAAAGACACTGCTGTAGCAAAGATGGCTTCCATACGCATTGTCTAACCACTTCCACATGAACGACATACAACCGCAGAAAAGCTGTACTCCCTCCCAGAGTCATACACTTGGTTGGTTTTGTATCCTTACTGAACTGCCACCCAAAGTGAGATTCAACTCCAAACCATATCAATAGCATATCCACAAAGAATAAGCATATTTTATGCTAATGTTTCTGCTGAAATAATTCCACCCTCCAAACCCACCCTCCTCCCTCCTCCTTTGCATGATTTCCTTCTGTATCATAGCTATTTACATTTCATGAGCTCACTAACCTTTTGTGTCGCTCACCATTGACTTGTCACAGCCTTGATTTATTGGGCCAGTGCTTTCCATGCAGTGTGGTAGTTAAAAACACTGTGCCTGCTAGGAATTAAAATGTACATAGCAGTTAACAGGTGGCGAGTAGTTTAATAGTGGTAATTGCTTCATGGCGCGTGTAGCAGGAGGGGAGGCGTTTGACTGCTGTTGCTCTGAGCTCTGAGAGTCGCATGAAGCATCCCAGGAGGCCTGTGGGTGTGTGCGTGTGTATGTGTGTGTGTGTGTGTGTGTGTGCGTGCGTGCGTGCGTGCGTGCGTGCGTGCGTGCGTGTGTGCGTGCGTGTGTGTGTGTGTGTGTGTGTGTGTGTGTGTGCAGGCATACATGTTACTAGAGTCAGTGTGAAAGGTCAGTCTGTGCCCTCTGTAGCCCTGAGGAAATGGTCATCAACACTCCTTTAAAACTTTCTCTCACAGTCTGGGAGAGAGAAAGTCACTGGTCAGGATTGGCACCATGACTAAATGACTGTTCATCAAATTAATGGTTTGTAAGTGTATTAAAACATTTTATTTTTATTTTCTAACTTTATAGGCGTAGTATTTAAGTTTCACATTCATAGTATTTGGGGTCGTACAGTCTTTATATCAGTAGGAGTCCAATTAAAAGTGTTGTCCAATCTCAGGCCCTCTGAGACATCTCTGCAGCCTATAAGAGATCCGATAATGGGTCTATAAAATTTGCCTTCTCTCTTATAATTAAATGGAACAGAACAGAGCTGTGTAGCTCTAAATGTATGGCTCTGGAATAAAGGTGTTGGTGTCCTCTCCTCCAGGACAGACGGAGATGAACTCTTAAATGTCCGCCTGACAGCCATGCAAATGGAAGAGTTTTGGAATGTTCCACTAACCAAAACAGATGGGCCTATCAGGCCCCTTCCCTTCTCCCCGAGGGCATGACATCACCACATATGGCCACGTTTGATTTATATATTTTCAGAGTGATGGTTGGTTGGGAGGACAGAAAGAGGAGGGGCATGGGGCTATCAGTCAAATGAGAATAGAATGTTCAGACTGAAGATATGAACAGGCAAGCACTAGCGTGAACATTTTCATGGTAAAACAAGATGATTGGATTTATACATTGAAGAGTGTTTATAAACTCAGCAACAAAATGTTCAATTTTTCAGGACCCTGTCTTTCAAAGATCATTCGTAAAAATCCAAAATCCTTTACAGTTATTAATTGTAAAGGGTTTAAACACTGTTTCCTACACTTATTCAATGAACCAGGAACAATTAATGAACATGCACCTGTGAAACGGTCGTTAAGACACTAACAGCTTACAGACGGTAGGCAATTAAGGTCACTGTTATGAAAACTTAGGACACTAAAGAGGCCTTTCTACTAACTCTGATAAACACCAAAATAAAGATGCTCAGGGTCCCTGCTCATCTGTGTGAACATGCTTTAGGCATGCTGCAAGGAGGCATGAGGACTGCAGATGTGGCCAGGGCAATAAATTGCAATGTCCGTACTGTGAGACGCCTAAGACAGCGCTACAGGGAGACAGGATGGACAGCTGATCGACCTCGCAGTGGCAGACCACATGTTACAACACCTGCAAAGGATTGGTACATCTGAACATCACACCTGCAGGACAGGTACAGGATGGCAACAACAAAAACGAGTTACACCAGGAATCTACAATCCCTCCATCAGTGCTCAGACTGTCCCCAATAGGCTGAGAGAGGCTGGACTGAGGGCTTGTAGGCCTGTTGTAAGGCAGGTCCTCACCAGACATCACCGGCAACAACGTCACCTAAGGGCACAAACCCATCGTCGCTGGACCAGACAGGACTGGCAAAAAGTGCTCTTCACTGACGAGTCGTGGCTTGTCTCACCAGGGGTGATGGTCGGACTCGAGCTTATCGTCGAAGGAATGAGCATTACACCGATACCTCTACTCTGGAGCGGGATCAATTTGGAGGTGGAGGGTCCGTCATGGTCTGGGGCGGTGTGTCACAGCATCATCGGGCTGAGCTTGTTGTCATTGCAGGCAATCTCAACGCTGTGAGTTACAGCGAAGACATCCTCCTCCATTTACATTTACATTTAAGTCATTTAGCAGACGCTCTTATCCAGAGCGACTTACAAATTGGTGCGTTCACCTTATGACATCCAGTGGAACTGCCACTTTACAATAGTGCATCTAAATCTTTTAAGGGGGGTGGGAAGGATTACTTTATCCTATCCTAGGTATTCCTTAAAGAGGTGGGGTTTCAGGTGTCTCCGGAAGGTGGTGATTGACTCCGCTGTCCTGGCGTCGTGAGGGAGTTTGTTCCACCATTGGGGGGCCAGAGCAGCGAACAGTTTTGACTGGGCTGAGCGGGAACTGTACTTCCTCAGTGGTAGGGAGGCGAGCAGGCCAGAGGTGGATGAACGCAATGCCCTTGTTTGGGTGTAGGGCCTGATCAGAGCCTGGAGGTACTGAGGTGCCGTTCCCCTCACAGCTCCGTAGGCAAGCACCATGGTCTTGTAGCGGATGCGAGCTTCAACTGGAAGCCAGTGGAGAGAGCGGAGGAGCGGGGTGACGTGAGAGAACTTGGGAAGGTTGAACACCAGACGGGCTGCGGCGTTCTGGATGAGCTGTAGGGGTTTAATGGCACAGGCAGGGAGCCCAGCCAGCAGCGAGTTGCAGTAATCCAGACGGGAGATGACAAGTGCCTGGATTAGGACCTGCGCCGCTTCCTGTGTGAGGCAGGGTCGTACTCTGCGGATGTTGTAGAGCATGAACCTACAGGAACGGGCCACCGCCTTGATGTTATTTGAGAACGACAGGGTGTTGTCCAGGATCACGCCAAGGTTCTTAGCGCTCTGGGAGGAGGACACAATGGAGTTGTCAACCGTGATGGCGAGATCATGGAACGGCCAGTCCTTCCCCGGGAGGAAGAGCAGCTCTGTCTTGCCGAGGTTCAGCTTGAGGTGATGATCCGTCATCCACACTGATATGTCTGCCAGACATGCAGAGATGCGATTCGCCACCTGGTCGTCAGAAGGGGGAAAGGAGAAGATTAATTGTGTGTCGTCTGCATAGCAATGATAGGAGAGACCATGTGAGGTTATGACAGAGCCAAGTGACTTGGTGTATAGCGAGAATAGGAGAGGGCCTAGAACAGAGCCCTGGGGGACACCAGTGGTGAGAGCACGTGGTGAGGAGACAGATTCTCGCCACGCCACCTGGTAGGAGCGACCTGTCAGGTAGGACGCAATCCAAGCGTGGGCCGCGCCGGAGATGCCCAACTCGGAGAGGGTGGAGAGGAGGATCTGATGGTTCACAGTATCGAAGGCAGCTGATAGGTCTAGAAGGATGAGAGCAGAGGAGAGAGAGTTAGCTTTAGCAGTGCGGAGCGCCTCCGTGATACAGAGAAGAGCAGTCTCAGTTGAATGACTAGTCTTGAAACCTGACTGATTTGGATCAAGAAGGTCATTCTGAGAGAGATAGCGGGAGAGCTGGCCAAGGACGGCACGTTCAAGAGTTTTGGAGAGAAAAGAAAGAAGGGATACTGGTCTGTAGTTGTTGACATCGGAGGGATCGAGTGTAGGTTTTTTCAGAAGGGGTGCAACTCTCGCTCTCTTGAAGACGGAAGGGACGTAGCCAGCGGTCAGGGATGAGTTGATGAGCGAGGTGAGGTAAGGGAGAAGGTCTCCGGAAATGGTCTGGAGAAGAGAGGAGGGGATAGGGTCAAGCGGGCAGGTTGTTGGGCGGCCGGCCGTCACAAGACGCGAGATTTCATCTGGAGAGAGAGGGGAGAAAGAGGTCAGAGCACAGGGTAGGGCAGTGTGAGCAGAACCAGCGGTGTCGTTTGACTTAGCAAACGAGGATCGGATGTCGTCGACCTTCTTTTCAAAATGGTTGACGAAGACATCTGCAGAGAGGGAGGAGGGGGAGGGGAGGAGGATTCAGGAGGGAGGAGAAGGTGGCAAAGAGCTTCCTAGGGTTAGAGGCAGATGCTTGGAATTTAGAGTGGTAGAAAGTGGCTTTAGCAGCAGAGACAGAAGAGGAAAATGTAGAGAGGAGGGAGTGAAAGGATGCCAGGTCCGCAGGGGGGAGTTTTCCTCCATTTCCGCTCGGCTGCCCGGAGCCCTGTTCTGTGAGCTCGCAATGAGTCGTCGAGCCACGGAGCGGGAGGGGATGGGAGGACCGAGCCGGCCTGGAGGATAGGGGACATAGAGAGTCAAAGGATGCAGAAAGGGAGGAGAGGAGGGTTGAGGAGGCAGAATCAGGAGATAGGTTGGAGAAGGTTTGAGCAGAGGGAAGAGATGATAGGATGGAAGAGGAGAGAGTAGCGGGGGGAGAGAGAGCGAAGGTTGGGACGGCGCGATACCATCCGAGTAGGGGCAGTGTGGGAAGTGTTGGATGAGAGCGAGAGGGAAAAGGATACAAGGTAGTGGTCGGAGACTTGGAGGGGAGTTGCAATGAGGTTAGTGGAAGAACAGCATCTAGTAAAGATGAGGTCGAGCGTATTGCCTGCCTTGTGAGTAGGGGGAAGGTGAGAGGGTGAGGTCAAAAGAGGAGAGGAGTGGAAAGAAGGAGGCAGAGAGGAATGAGTCAAAGGTAGATGTGGGGAGGTTAAAGTCGCCCAGAACTGTGAGAGGTGAGCCGTCCTCAGGAAAGGAGCTTATCAAGGCATCAAGCTCATTGATGAACTCTCCGAGGGAACCTGGAGGGCGATAAATGATAAGGATGTTAAGCTTGAAAGGGCTGGTAACTGTGACAGCATGGAATTCAAAGGAGGCGATAGACAGATGGGTAAGGGGAGAAAGAGAGAATGACCACTTGGGAGAGATGAGGATCCCGGTGCCACCACCCCGCTGACCAGAAGCTCTCGGGGTGTGCGAGAACACGTGGGCGGACGAAGAGAGAGCAGTAGGAGTAGCAGTGTTATCTGTGGTGATCCATGTTTCCGTCAGTGCCAAGAAGTCGAGGGACTGGAGGGAGGCATAGGCTGAGATGAACTCTGCCTTGTTGGCCGCAGATCGGCAGTTCCAGAGGCTACCGGAGACCTGGAACTCCACGTGGGTCGTGCGCGCTGGGGCCACCAGATTAGGGTGGCCGCGGCCACGCGGTGTGGAGCGTTTGTATGGTCTGTGCAGAGAGGAGAGAACAGGGATAGACAGACACATAGTTGACAGGCTACAGAAGAGGCTACGCTAATGCAAAGGAGATTGGAATGACAAGTGGACTACACGTCTCGAATGTTCAGAAAGTTAAGCTTACGTAGCAAGAATCTTATTGACTAAAATGATTAAAATGATACAGTACTGCTGAAGTAGGCTAGCTGGCAGTGGCTGCGTTGTTGACTTTGTAGGCTAGCTGGCAGTGGCTGCGTTGTTGACACTACACTAATCAAGTCGTTCCGTTGGGTGTGATAGTTTCGACAGTGCTGCTATTCGGGGGCTAGCTGGCCAGCTAGCAGTGTTGATTACGTTACGTTGCGTTAAAAGAACGACAATATCTGGCTAGATAACCTAGAAAATCGCTCTAGACTACACAATTATCTTTGATACAAAGACGGCTATGTAGCTAGCTATGTAGCTAGCTACGATCAAACAAATCAAACCGTTGTACTGTAATGAAATGAAATGAAAATGTGATACTACCTGTGGAGCGAAGCGGAATGCGACCGGTTGTTGAGTGAGGAAGTTCAATTCGGTGGACGTTGGCTAGCTGTTGGCTAGCTAGCAGTGTCTCCTACGTTAAGGACGACAAATAGCTGGCTAGCTAACCTCGGTAAATTAAGATAATCACTCTAAGACTACACACTCTAAACTACACAATTATCTTGGATACGAAGACAGCAAAGACAACTATGTAGCTAGCTAACACTACACTAATCAGGTCATTCAGTTGAGTGTAATAGTTTTTAGTGCTGCTATTCGATAGACGGTGGACGTTAGCTAGCTGGCTAGCTGGCTAGCTGCTGGGCAGATAGCAGTGTAGACTGCGTTAGGACGACAAAATACGATAATTACGCAATTATCTTTGATACAAAGACGGCTATGTAGCTAGCTAAGAAGAAATTGCTAAGATTAGACAAATCAAACCGTTGTACTATAGTGAAATGTAATGAAATGTAATGAAAAGTTATACAACCTGCGGCCGAAGTGCGAATGCGACCGCTCGCTCCAACCCGTGTGAGGGAAATATCAGACTCCTGAAAAGGGGGAAGGGGAAAAAGAAAGAGAGGAAAAACATTCATGTTGTACCCTTCCTGCAGGCTCGTCCTGACATGACCCCCAGCATGACAATGCCATCAGCCATACCGCTCGTTCTGTGCGTGATTTCCTGCAAGACAGGAATGTCAATGTTCTGCCATGGCCAGCGAAGAGCCCGGATCTCAATCCCATTGAGTACGTCTGGACCTGTTGGATCGGAGGGTGAGGGCTAGGGCCATTCCCCCCAGAAATGTCTGGGAACTTGCAGGTGCCTTGGTGGAAGAGTGGGGTAACATCTCACAGCAAGATCTGGCAAATCTGGTGCAGTCCATGAGGAGATGCACTGCAGTACTTAATGCAGCTGGTGGCCACACCAGATATTAACTGTTACTTTTGATTTTGACCCCCCCATTTTCAGGGACACATTATTACATTTCTGTTAGTCACATGTCTGTGGAACTTGTTCAGTTTATGTCTCAGTTGTTGAATCTTGTTATGTTCATACAAATATTTACACGTGTTAAGTTTGCTGAAAATAAACGCAGTTGACAGAGAGAGGACGTTTCTTTTTTGCTGAGTTTATTTGATGACCAGTGGAACACTCATCTTGAATGTTTCATCAAGCCAACATGGGTATGTGTCTTGTGTCGTGTGTGTGCGTGTGTGTGCATGTGTGTGTGTGTGTGTGTGTGTGTGTGTGTGTGTGTGTGTGTGTGTGTGTGTGTGTGTGTGTGTGTGTGTGTGTGTGTGTGTGTGTGTGTGTGTGGTGTGTGTACATGTGTGAGTGTGTGTGTGTGGTGTCTTGTGTCTTCAAATAAAATCAAACTGTATTAGTCACATGCACCAAATACAACAGGTGTAGATCTTACCAACTAGCAATGCAGTTTTAATAAAATACTAAATTAACTAAAGTAAAGAGAAGCAACACAATAAAATAACAATAACGAGGCCAAATACAGGGTGTACTGGTACCGAGTCAATGTGTGGGGGTACAGGTTACTTGAGGTAAGTTGTAAAGTGACTATGCATAGATAATTAACAGCGAGTAGCAGCAGTGTAAAAACAAAGGGGGGCGGGTGTGTCAATACAAATTGTCTGGGTGGCCATTTGATAAATTGTTCAGCAGTCTTATGGCTTGGGGGTAGAAACTGTTAAGGAGCCTTTTGGACCTAGACTTGGTGCTCCGGTATCGGAATGTCATGCGGAAGCAGAGAGAACAGTCTGTGGCTGGAGTCTTTGACAATTTTTTGGTCCTTCCTCTGACACTACCTTGTACATACAGTTGAAGTCGGAAGTTTACATACACATAGGTTGGAGTCATTAAAACTAGTTTTCCAACCACTACACACATTTCTTGTTAACCTCTCTGGGGTAGGGGGCTATTTTGACATCCGTATGAAAAGTGTGCCCAAAGTAAACTGCCTGTTACTCAGGCATAGAAGCTACGATATGCAAATAATTGGTAGATTTAGGTAGAAAACACTGCCGCACCTGCCTGCTTGAAATATGATTTTCATGTGTTTGTATGCGGGGTGCTGTCCTCAGATAATCGCATGGTTTGCTTTCGCCGTAAAGCCTTTTTAAAATCTGACACAGCGGCTGGATTAACAAGAAGTAAACTTTACTTTGATGTATAACACATATATTTTCAAGAATGTTAAATATTTGGATTTAGTATTTTTGAATTTCAAGGCCTACCTTCAAACTCAGTGCCTCTTTGCTTGACATCATGGGAAAATCAAAAGAACTCAACCAAGCCCTCAGAAAACAAATTGTAGACCTCCACAAGTCCGGTTCATCCTTGGGAGTGCCATGCATACAGGGACCTTAGAAATATTTTCATCCTTTTTTTGGACATTTGATTGGTGAATTCACCAATTGTGTGTGTGTGATGTGGTGTGTGTTGTGTGTGGTTTGGTGTTTGTTGTGTGTATGGTGTGTGTGGTGTGGTGTGTTTGGTGTGATATGGTTTGGTGTGTGTTATGTGTGTGGTGTATTTGGTTGTGTGTGTGGTGTGTGTGTGGTGTGCTTGTTTGTGTGTGTGGTGTGTGTGGTGTGTTTGTGGTGTGGTGTGATGTGTGTGGTGTGGTGTGTGATGTGATGTGTGTAGTGTGGTTTGGTGTGTGTGGTGTGGTGCGTGTGGTGTGATGTTTGTATGGTGTTTGTGGCATGGTGTGTGTTTGGAGAAGGAGGTGCTTTCTGTGCTTTTGAGTGCAATGCATACAGGGACCTATGAAATATTTGGATCCTTTTATTGGAAATTTGATTGGTTAATTGAAATGTTGTATTTAAAGTGTGTGTGTGTGTGTGTGTGTGTGTGTGCGTGCGTGCGTGTGTGTGTGTGTGATTGTGCATAGTACATATGTTCTCACATGTGTATCCCTGTGTAAGACAGACAGACAGAGAGAGCTAACATGAAACTGACAGTGAAGAAGACTACATTTGAGAAAAAGAGAGAGATAGAGACACAGTAATATAGACCGACAGAATGAGAAGGGGATGTGGCAGGGAGGTGGTGCTCTCCCGCTGTGCTTTCTGGCAGCTCACATTGGAGACCTGTCATTCCAGCAGCAGGGACTCCAGCCACTACATGGCATTCAGCAGAGACACGGCAGGGGAGACAAATAAATCACTGGAACACACACAGCCCAGCTTAGCTTGGCCACTATGCTACGGCTAACACAGACTGTCTAGCTTAGCAAACCCGCTTGGCTATGACCACGGCTAACCTTGGCCACGGTCTGCTTGGCTAAGGATGGGCATAGAATGCCTGCTTCGGCTAACACATAGTGCAAAGCTCGGCTTAGCATATACCTGCTACAGCTAACACAGCTCAACTTCTCAAGCATGCTACAGCTAACACACACAGTGCATCTTGGCATGAGCATGTCTGCAAGGCTACAACTTAAACACACAGGCCAGCTTAGTGCACCCGCTATGGCTAACACACACAGGTTATGGCTAACATATACAAGGTCCAAGTTTTATTAGTCGTATGTACAAGATACACATGGTATACACCGCCCAACGAAATGCTTACTTGCAGGTTCCTTCTCAAAATGCAACAACAATAACAAATAATAAAAGATAAGATTACCAACATAGAGTAAATAGCTCAGTAAAATAGAATAAACATTGTGGTCGGTCTAGTTCAAGTGTTCAACAGTCTGTTGGTTTGTAGCTAGAAACTGCCTCTGAGCGTGTTGGTATCAGACCTCATGCTCCGATATCGTCTGCCCGAAGGTAAGGGAGTGAACCGCTCGTGGTGTGTGAAGTCCTTGATGAGGCTGCAGGCCTTCTTCAGGCACTGAGTAGATGTCCTGGATGGTTAGGAGCACTGTCCCAGTGATGTACTGTGCCGTCTTCACCACCCGCTGGAGGGCCTTGCAGTCATGGACAGAGCAATTCCTGTACCAGGCTGTGAGATGCATCCATTCAGAATGAACTCAATGGTGCAACGGTAGTATTTGGACAGGCTATGGCTAACACACACAGGCTATGGCTAACACACACAGGCTATGGCTAATACACACAGGCTATGGCTAACACACACAGGCTATGGCTAATACACACAGGCTATGGCTAACACACACAGGCTATGGCTAACACACACAGGTTATGGCTAACACATACAGGCTATGGCTAACACACACAGGCTATGGCTAACACACACATGTTATGGCTAACACAAACAGGTTATGGCTAACACAAACAATCTATGGCTAACACAAACAGTCTATGGATAACACACACACAGGCTATGGCTAACACACACAGGCTATGGCTAACACGTACAGGCTATGGCTAACACATACAGGCTGTGGCTAACAAACACAGGCTATGGCTAACACTCTCTAACAGACCAGCTTAGCCTCTACCACACCATATTACTCACACTCATCTTAGCTTTGTCTGCTCACTACAACACAATTAAGTAGATTGTTTTACTGTTGGATTTTAACTTAGCCTGCATGCTAGATGTTAGTTGCCAAGCCAAGCATAGCATGAAAGACATTAAAACCGATAGCTTTCCTGCTACAGTAAACACATACATCCAAGCCTTTGTCAACATAGTTATAGTTAACACAAAATGTAGCTTGCTCACTACCGCTAATAAACACAATCAAGTCTTTCTTACCTAGCTAGCTTGCATAACAGGCTACACCCATCCAATCCTGCCTCCACTTTGTAGCCAACACTGTGACAAAAATCTAACGTGGCTTGCTACAGCTGTTATATATATGTAGTAGGCTATATTAGCATTTTGAAAATTGTGTACATTTTTTGTGAGTGTTTTTTTGTGTTTGGGAGTGTTTTTTGTTTTACATCAACAGTGACTGAAAGGGAATTACAAGAAAGTGAGCCTCAGACCGAGTTTTCGCTCCCCCCTTGTACTTGATTGTTGAATTAAGGTCACTGATTAGTAATGAACTCCCTTCACCTGGTTTTCAAGGTCTCAATTAAACATTTACAATTCTAACTCAGCAGACACTATGACCTCCACAGAATGAGTTTGCTGCTGGAGGTCTCTAATAGTAGCATTAGAATGTCTTGTAGGATGTGTCGTAGCCAGTGATGCTAAACCACACACATTAGAATGTCTTGTAGGATGTGTCGTAGCCAGTGATGCGAAACCACACACATTAGAATGTCTTGTAGGATGTGTCGTAGCCAGTAATGCTAAACCACACACATTAGAATGTCTTGTAGGATGTGTCGTAGCCAGTAATGCTAAACCACACACATTAGAATGTCTTGTAGGATGTGTCGTAGCCAGTGATGCTAAACCACACACATTAAAATGTCTTGTAGGATGTGTCGTAGTCAGTGATGCTAAACCACACACATTAGAATGTCTTGTAGGATGTGTCGTAGTCAGTGATGCTAAACCACACACATTAGAATGTCTTGTAGGATGTGTCGTAGTCAGTGATGCTAAACCACACGCATTAGAATGTCTTGTAGGATGTGTCGTAGTCAGTGATGCTAAACCACACGCATTAGAATGTCTTGTAGGATGTGTCGTAGTCAGTGATGCTAAACCACACGCATTAGAATGTCTTGTAGGATGTGTCGTAGCCAGTGATGCTATGTCTTGTAGGATGTGTCGTAGCCAGTGATGCTAAACCACACGCATTAGAATGTCTTGTAGGATGTGTCGTAGCCAGTGATGCTAAACCACACACATTAGAATGTCTTGTAGGATGTGTCGTAGCCAGTAATGCTAAACCACACACATTAGAATGTCTTGTAGGATGTGTCGTAGCCAGTGATGCTAAACCACACACATTAGAATGTCTTGTAGGATGTGTCGTAGCCAGTAATGCTAAACCACACACATTAGAATGTCTTGTAGGATGAGTCGTAGCCAGTGATGCTAAACCACACACATTAGAAAGACGTTCTGCCAGGAATGACCAACAGAGTTGCAGAATCCTTTTTTAAATGGTGTCTGCCTTGGGTGTAAATGAAGTTGTTTGTCTCAGGCTTGTAAAGAATGACCCATCCCATATATACTGTATCTCATCTCCTCCAAGCCGCTTTCACTTCCTCTGTGGCGTGAGGGATTAATAGGCTGCTGACACCAGGACAGGAAGACAACTCAATGCTCCTGAGATTGACTCTAACAAGGTTCATCACCGGCAAGGTTCTATTTTTATACAACGTTTCTCAATCTAGCAGTGGTAATGTTGTGATGGTAATGTTGTGATGGTAAGGGCTGTGATGGTAAACTACTGAGGAGCATACTGAAATTAATCACTCAATCCTATCCAAATCAAATCACATTTTATTTGTCACATACACATGTTTAGCAGGTGTTATTGCGGGTGTAGCGAAATGCTTGTGTTTCTAGCTCCAACAGTGCAGTAATATCTAACAATTCACAACAATTCACAACAATACACACACATCTAAAAGTAAAAATAATGGAATAAAGGAATACATAAATATTAGGATGAGCAATTTATTTTATATATTTTGTTTAAGCTTTATTTAACTAGGCAAGCAAGGTCAGAGTGGCATAGACTAGAACACAGTAGAATATAATACATTATATACATGAGATGAGTAAAGCATCTCAAGTCCACAGTGGTTTGCGAAAGTATTCACGCCCTTTGGCATTTTTCCTATTTTGTTGCCTTACAACCTGGAATTTAAATAGATTTTGGGGGGGTTTGTATCATTTGATTTACACAACATGTCTACCACTTTGAAGATGAAAAATATTGTTTATTGTGAAACAAACAAGAAATTAGACAAAAAAAAACTGAAAACTTGAGTGTGCATAAATGTCCCCCCCCCCCAAAGTCAATACTTTGTAGAGTCACATTTTTCAGCAATTACAGCTGCAAGTCTCTTGGGGTATATCTCTATAAGCCTGGTACATCTAGCCAGTTGGATTTTTGCCCATTCTTCAAGGTAAAACTGCTCCAGCCATTACAAGTAGGATGGGTTCTGCTGGTGTACAGCAATCTTTAAGTCATACCACAGATTCTCAATTGGATTGAGGTCTGGGCTTTGACTAGGCCATTCCAATACATGTAAATGTTTCCCCTTAAACCACTTGAGTGTTGCAGAGTCATTGTCCTGCTGGAAGGTGAACCCCGTCCCAGTCTCAAATATCTGGAAGACTGAAACAGGTTTCACTCAAGAATTTCCCTGTATTTAGGGCCATCCATCATTCCTTAAATTCTTACCAATTTCCCAGTCCCTGCAGATGAAAAACATCCCCACAGCATGATGCTGCCACCACCACACTTCACTGTGGGGATCGTGTTCTCAGGGTGATGAGAGGTGTTGGGTTTGCGCCAGACATAGCGTTTTCCTTGATGGCCAAAAAGCTCAATTGTAGTCTCATCTGACCAAAGTACATTCTTCCATATGTTTAGTTAGTCTCCCACATGCCTTTTTGACAAACACCAAAAGTGTTTGCTTAATTATTTCTTTAACCTCTTGGAACTCCCTCTCCCGGATCCGGGTGAATTGTCATCAACTGACACTAATTAGCATAACGGAATGGACAAAAAATATTACTAGAAAATATTCATATTCATGAAATCACAAGTGAAATATATTGAAACACAGTTTAGCCTTTTGTTAATCACCCTGTCATCTCAGATTTTGAAATTATGCTTTACAGCCAAAGCAAGACAAGCATTTGTGTAAGTTTATCGATAGCCTGGCATAGCATTATGCCTAGCTAGCAGCAGGCAGCTTGGTCATGAAAATCAGAAAAGCAATTAAATTAAATTGTTTACCTTTGATGAGCTTCGGATGTTTTCACTCACGAGACTCCCAGTTAGACAGCAAATGTTCATTTTGTCCCATAAAGATGATTATTTATAGCCGAAACACCTCCGTTTGTACTTCACGTTTGGTTGAGAAATCCACCGGAAACTGCGATCACGAAAAATATTCAAAATTAGATCCATAATATCGACAGAAACATGGCAAACGGTTTTTATAATCAATCCTCAAGGTGTTTTTCAAATATCTATTCAATATTATATCAACCGGGACAGGTGGCTTCTTAGTAGGAAAGAGAGAAACAATGGCCGCATTTGTCTTTTACGCACAAAACACTCTGAGAGCCTCCAGCTGACCACTGACGCAATGTTGTCGTTCAGGCTCATTTTTAAAATAAAAGCCTGAAACTATGTATTGTGACACTAGACACATTAGGGAAGCCATAGAAAAAGGAATCTGGTTGATATCTCATTCACTGCTCAATAGGGACGCATAGGAACGCAGAGCTTTCTAAATAAGAGTCCCTTCCTGATTGGATTTTTCTCAGGCTTTCGCCTGCAATATCAGTTCTGTTATACTCACAGACAATATTTTTACAGTTTTGGAAACTTTAGAGTGTTTTCTATCCTAAGCTGTCAATTATATGCATATTCTAGCATCTTGTCCTGACAAAAAAGCCTGTTTACTTTGGGAACGTTATTTTTCCAAAAATGAAAATAGTGCCCCCTAGTTTCAATTAAGCATTGGCTTTTTTCTGGCCATTCTTCCATAAAGCCCAGCTCTGTGGAGTGTACAGCTTTAAGTGGTCTTATGGACAGATACTCCAATCTCCGCTGTGGAGCTTTGCAGCTCCTTCAGGGTTATCTTTGGTCTCTTTGTTGCCTCTCCTTGCCCTCCTTGGCCGGTCTGTGAGTTTTAGGGAGCGGCCCTCTCTTGGCAGGTTTGTTGTGGTGCCATATTCTTTCCATGTTTTATTCATGGATTTAATGCTGCTCCGTGGGATGTTCAAAGTTTCAGATATTTTTTTATAACACAACCCTGATCTGTACTTCTCCACAACGTTGTCCCTGACCTGTTTGGAGAGCTCCTTGGTCTTCATGGTGCCACTTGCTTGGTGGAGCCCCTTGTTTAGTGGTGTTGAAGACTCTGGGGCCTTTCAGAACAGGTGCATATATACTGAAATCACTTGACAGATCATGTGACACTTAGATTGCACACAGGTATACTTTATTTAACTAATTCTGTGACTTCTGAAGGTAATTGGATGCATCAGATCTTATTTAGGGGCTTCATAGCAACAGGGGTGAATACATATGCACGCACCACTTACGGTTTTTAGTTTTTACATTATTTGGAAACATTTAATTTTTTTTTCATTTCACTTCACCAATTTGGACTATTTTGTGTATGTCCATTACATGAAATTCAAATAAAAATCTATTTAAATTACAGGTTGTAATGCAACAAAATAGGAAAAACGCCAAGGGGGATGAATACTTTTGGAAGGCACTGTATGTATACAGGGCAGCAGCCTCTAAGGTGCAGGGTTGCGTAACCGGGTGGAAGCCACCTAGTGATGGATATTTAAGAGTCTGTTGGCCTTGAGATAGAAGCTGTTTTTCAGTCTCTCGGTCCCAGCTTTGATGCACCTGTACTGATCTGGCCTTCTGGATGATAACGGGGTGAACAGGCAGTGGCTCAGGTGGTTGTTGTCCTTGATGATCTTTTTTAGCCTTTCTGTGACATCGGGTGCTGTAGGTGTCCTGGAGTGCAGGTAGTTTGCCCCCGGGTGATGCGTTGAGCAGATCACACCACCCTCTGGAGAGCCTTGTGGTTGCGGGCAGTGCAGTTATCGTACCAGGCGGTGATACAGCCAGACAGGATGCTCTCAATTGTGCATTTGAAAAAGTTTGTGAGTGTTTTAGGTGCCAAGCCAAATTTCTTCAGCCTCCTGAGGTTTAAGATGTGTTGTTGCGCCTTCTTCACCACACTGCCTGTGTGGGTGGACCATTTCAGATTGTCAGTGATGTGTACGCTGAGTAACTTCAAGCTGGCCCTATCCCGTTATCCTTTGTGGGTAACGGGATATACATTTCTGGACAATTACATGCAAGAACTTGTATAAAAATATAAAGTTCTTAGGTTGACTGGGAAAAAATAGACAGTCTGGTCTCTGGTTACATGCTTCAAATGAAGAGAAAGTGACAGACAGCAAGGGACATGTGTATGTCAGTTTCACCTCCTTTCATCCCACAATGCAATGGGTAAAAAGCACGTAACCCTTCAATTGGGACACAAATGACAGACTGTCCTTTTGGAACAAGCAATTCTTCGGTTTGCGGTTTAAACTGGCAGCGAAGAAGATGATATATTTACACAAAACAACCCCACAGCCTTCCATAATCAATCTTCCAGTCTTGCTGGTGCAACCTCTGCCAAAAGCACAAAAGCCCATGTCAGAGTTGGATGGAATTCATGGAATAGGATGATGCAGTGAGTTTCTCTCACAGTGAACACACAGGGTCTGGAGGCTTGCATATGGGGCCAAAGGTCCCCAGGGGAGGGTAAGGGTGGTTGTGGTTACTGACCATGCTCCATTTGGACCAAGTCACCACTGAGTCATTCCTTGGTAAAAAACAACCTCTTCATGTCAGTACACTGGAGATGGTCCTACATCCCCCATCTACTAGCCGCATGGCACCGCACCAATAGTGGTCGGATTTTATCTACAGAGGAGTAAAACATCTCCTTCAGCATCCCTATGTCTGAAGCAGACAATTTGCTTCCTTTAAGGCAGCCAGCTTGTTGAATGCGTGTAGTGATATTTTGCTGTAAAAATATTTGCCCCTTCGACAGATTTGCTGACATCTTGAAATAATCCAAAGGCATGCTGGAAGACATAATAGAAAAACAACCCCCACCTTGATCTCAAGCCCAGGTAGTGTTCTCTGCAACTTTAGTAGGCATCTGAAAAAAATGAAGGTTGACACACGCTACTATGATGACGAGTAACCATACTGTCTCCAGACCTGGTTTCAAATACTATTTGAGATCTTCAGCTTGACTGTTGCAAAGGAACCAATAAAAAAGGACTAAAAAGTGTAAACCCCGTAAACCTGGCACTCCAGGCAGACTGGAGCAAACCAGGTCTGACTGTGTTATGCCAAATGGACAACAAAATCGGCAGTGTATCAAATACTGTATACTACACTATCCTATATTATACTACTACACTATCCTGTACTATACTACGCTACACATACTGCACTATACTATACTACATATACTACACTGTACTATACTACATATACGACACTATACTCTACTACATATACTACACCATACTACTACACTATAATATACTACGCTACATATACTACACTGTACTATACTACATATACTACACGATACCACACTATGCTACACTACATATACTACTCTATTCTATTCTATTCTACGCTACTACACTATACTATACTACTATAATGTCCTATACTATGCTATATATGCTACCCTATCCTATACTACTACACTATACTACACTACTACACTATACTATACTATACTACACTACATATAGTACACTAGTATGTGCTACTAGACTATAATATACTACTATACTATGCTATACTATACCATACTACACCACATATACTACACCATCCTATACTACTCCACTATACTATCACACTATACTATACTAAGCTAAACTAAACTACACTACATATACTACCATATCCTATACTACTACACTATACTACACTATCCTACACTATACTACACCTTACTACTACAGTATACTATGCTATACTATACTACGCTACATATACTACCCTATCCTATACTACTACACTATACTACACTACACTACTACACTATACTATACTATACTACACTACATTTAGTACACTATTCTATGCTACCACACTATTATATACTACTATACTATGCTATACTATACCATACTACACCACATATACTACACCATTCTATACTACTCCACTATACTATCACACTATTCTACTACACTATACCACTACACTATACTATAATACACTATACTTCAACACATACTGTATACTACGCTATCCTATACTATACTACACGACATATACTTCACTATACTATACTAAGCTATACTAAACTACACTACATATACTACACTGCATCATAGAATACTACTACACTCTACTACACTATCCTATACTACACCTTACCACTACAGTATACTATGCTATACTATACTATGCTATGTGCACTACACTATACTATACCGTAGAGAGGACACAGTGAAAAGGGGGTGGTCAGTGAAAAGGAGAGGAGAAATGAAGGGATGAAGGAAGGTGTGGAGGATAAAAAGAAGTGGATGATCGTTAAGACTGGTCAAGAACAACATGAGGAGAAGGTGGGAGCTTCGGGGAACATTACTAAGCAGAACTGGCTAAAGCCATCATAGCTCACTTTAGCCTGCAGGCCTGTAGACAGATATAGATATGGTTGGGAAGTAGGAACCCATGTATTGCCATGCTCATGGGTGGTAGCATGTGTTTGTTGGAAGAGGTGATCATCCTAGGTATGGATGGAGGGAAGAGAGAAGGATGAGGAGGCTCATCTGGGGGTAATTATTACTCCCTGTTGCTATGTCCCCTTCTCTTTCCACCCCTCCTCCTTCTCTCACTCTCCTTCTTCCTCTCTGGCTGGGCACAGGCAGGGGCCGTGCGTGTTTGTACATATCTAAAAGGAAGGGTAATGATTGGCTGGTTAGCACTGGGGCCCAGACCAAACAGCTCTACTCTAGATTTATGAGCTAGGCCAATCAGCGTGTCTACATCTTACGGACATAATATCTACTGCCCTTCCTTCCCCTATATCCACCTCTCTCAACTATAATTTATAGCACCCATTTTATCTCAGCAAGCTTGTCTCTTTAGAAAATAAAGAACACAGAGCTAACTTCCAGATGTTTTTTTTATTTTTTTTATTAATCTCAGTTGGTTAGGAAGGGTGTTATTCCATCTCTCAATCAGCTTTTATTTGTATTAGTACATTTCTACGGTAATTTGTCAAGTCTAAAGGTCTTGACGGGGTGGTGCAGGGAAACTGGTTAGCCTTTGGCATATTTTGTGATACCATTATGACCAACTGGCATTCAATTACATCACATTAATGAGTGGTAGCTTTTTGTTTTATGTCAAATAAATTACGAGGTATTTACACATTAAATGATAAATGGTGAAATTCCTTACTTGTTTCTTTTTGACTAATTTAAACAAACACATTTTGGTAACAGCAATGTTCTACCACACAGTTTAGATGACCAGGTTAACAGTAAAATAGAGTGTTACCCAATAATCTTATGTCATAGTTATTTCACTGATAATTCACAAAATAGCATCCACACTTTTTTCCCCTTGAGGCTACCCGTTCTCAGCCAAATAATGATCACACTGTGAATAAAAAAAGAAGTAATAATTGCCAGGCCAACTGGGCTAAAGTTGGACCAGCCCATCTAAAACTTACCCGAACTGTTTCAGCCTGCAGCTCTCTGGGGTCTGACAGTTTTATCACTGGTGTCCCCATGCCTCACTTAACACAGTAAAGCAGTTTACACAAGGAAGTGATTATTGCTCAATAGCTGAAAGAGGAAAAGGTCAACTACCCATGAATACCAAACAGTAAAAGTAGGCCCATTCCATCACTCAAGTTTTCCATTCTTGGACTTCGTAATTTCGATGTTGTGGGAATGTTTTGTTGCTGCCCCCCCCTCCCCCTTTTACTGCTGTCATAGTTTCTACAGTATGCATTGGTAGTTGTTAGACATAGAAATGTGAACATAGAAATGTGAACATAGAAAGTATGAGTCACTGGCTTTCTCTTCATTAGTCACTCTACATTTGTTCCAAACCAACAGCAACAACAATTGTGTCCATCAAACCAATTATTTATTTGTGCATGGCTACTTTAATAGTACCAAATAAAAATGATGCTTTGATTCTGCATGGACCTGTGCAAGGTGCTTGCGAATCCTTGTTAAATACCCATCTGAGGAAATTGTTCATTTGTCGTAGGTAAACAAAGCGTGAGTTGTCCAGAGAGGCAAATATGATAATTGTTTGTGGATTACGGAGATGTGGGAGGCAGCTTGGCAGGAACTGTGAGTACACGAGTAGGAAAAGCTTCGCTCAAACACAGCCAGTGTCTTCAGACAACTGGGATTAGCTGGGATGCTAATGCTAACAGTGCAAAGGGAAAATACTAACATTATGCTAATAGTGCTAATGCTATGGGCCCTGGTTAAAAGTAGCGCACTACATAGAATAGGGTGCATTCTGAGACACACTCTGTCACTGTTTAAGCCCTTCGCTCCTATGAGCCCTGGTCAAAGTAGTGCACTAGGGAAGAGGGTGCAATTTGGGATGTATCCTGTCACTCCCTTAGCACCTCCCTCCCCAGCGACGGACTGAGGGACTTGTCTCCAGGGAACGGGCGGTCTGTCTGTCTGGGCTGGAATGGGACATGTGTATAGAGGTGTGTGAGCAGGCTTTGTGTCATTGAGCCAGGCGAGAGGGGCCTTTGTGCTCTTAACCAGAGAGGAGGGACAGAACAGATTGAGCCTTTAGAAGTGCAACCGACCACCATGAGGGCAGGCCACAAAGGATGGTGTTTGTGTGTGTGTGTGTGTGTGTATATGTGTGTGTGTGTGTGGGTGAGATTGAGTATTGAGCGGGTGTATATGCAGCCTGGTATGTGTGTACTTCTGTGTCTGTGTTTGTGGACGCGAGCGCATGCATGCCTTCTTGTGTGCGTGTGTGTGTGTGTGTGTGTGTGTGTGTGTGTGTGTGTGTGTGTGTGTGTGCGTGCATTTGTGCGGACGTGCATACCTTGTTCCTTGTGTGTATGTGTGTGTGTGTTAGCATGAGCTATCCAGATTGTGATACAGGTCAGCAGGCCAATGGCTCTCCCCCATCTGTCCCTCCCCCATCTGTCCCTCCCCCATCTGTCCCTCCCCCATCCGTCCCTCCGATGGTATTACTCCCAGTCTCCCAGGTCGGTTGCTTGGTCGGTTGCTTGGTCGGTTCTTCTCCCGTGTGTGGACTAATCTTACTCCAATACCCTCTCTGTGTCCCAAATGGTACCCTATTCCCTAAGCAGTGCACTACTTTTGACCAGGGCCCATGGTACCCTATTCCCTAAGCAGTGCACTACTTTTGACCAGGGCCCATGGTACCTGGTTTCACAAGCACTGGTCATTTCAGAAATCATCCTCCCAGACATCCCAAGATGCTTAAAGACATGTTTTGTGTGTGTGTGTGTTTGTGTGTTTGTGTGTGTGTGTGTGTGTGTTTGTGTGTGTGTGTGTGTGTGTGTGTGTGTGTGTGTGTGTGTGTGTGTGTGTGGAGGGGCTTTGGTCAGCAAAATCATCTCCAGAGAGCATCTATGTCATGGAACAAACCGCTCTCCTCCACCACCATCCCCTTGTCTCCTATCTTTCTATCTTCTCTCTATCTCCCTCTCTCTCGCCCATATCCATCTTCTCTCTCCCATCTCTTGCCCCTCTATCTCCCTCTCTCTCTCGCCCATATCCCCCTTCTCTCTCCCATCTCTCCCCCTCTATCTCTCTCTCCCACGCCCATATCCCCCCTTTTCTCTCCCATCTCTCCCCCCTCTTTCTCTCCCACTCTCTCTCTCAATTTAATTTCAACTTAATTTCAATTTTCAATTTAAGGGGGCTTTATTGTCATGGGAAACATGTCAAAGCAAGTGAAATAGATAATAAACATAAGTGAAATAAACAGTAAAAAATGAACAGTAAACACTACAGTCACAAAAGTTCCAAAACACTATATACAGTGTATAATGATGTGCAAATAGTTAAAGTACAAAAGGGAAAATAAATACATGTATCGCTCTCTCTCTCTTGCCCATATCTCCCTCTCTCTTCCCCATCTCTCCCCCCTCCCCTCTCTCTCTCTCTCCACTGTTCTCTGTCTGTCATAGCGGCCATCCTCTGGCTTCTGTGTAAACAAACACACGAGTGGCGGTGGTGAGTCAGACAGCACCGACACAGGGCTATTTGCTTTGGTTGCTCTCGAGTGGG
The DNA here is from genome assembly GCF_034236695.1 of Oncorhynchus nerka. Classification (NCBI taxonomy): domain Eukaryota; kingdom Metazoa; phylum Chordata; class Actinopteri; order Salmoniformes; family Salmonidae; genus Oncorhynchus; species Oncorhynchus nerka. Next base: position 15,423,848 of record NC_088419.1, on the reverse strand, counting down.
AGGAACGTTTTCTTAAGAGGCAAAAAGAAGTCTGGGCCTCCGAGGAGATCCCACAAAACCAATATTTATCCTCCTTTCTCCAGCGACTCAGGCCCCTTTTCCATTCCTCCTCTTTTCCCCCAAGTAAGGGATGGGGATGGAAAAAAGAGGAAGACGGAGGGAGGGATGGAAAGGAGGAAGAGGGAGAGATGGGAGGGTGGTCTGCCTGTGGACCTGGTGGGGTTTCCCAGAGCATCAGGTTGTCATGGGAAAGGGATGAGGTAGAACTCTTAGTACAGGCACTGACACACTACTGAAAAAATTAGGCCTAATCAATCAAATCAATCAAATGTATATATAAAGGCCTTTTTTTACATCATAACAGGTCAGGGTTAAATACATTTGTCAAACGAATACAATTTGGCTCGACAAAGCAAGAACTAAATGAATCCCACCCCCTTAGTTTGCCTGGTACAATGGAACCAATGGAATAGTCCCGAAGGTACAAACTTCAAGCTCAATCAAGTGCACATCAAATAACCTGCTAATATTTGACACATGAGGGTAGCCTAGTGGTTAGCTTAGTGGTTAGAGCGTTGGGCTAGTAACCGGAAGGTTGCAAGTTCAAATCCCCGAGCTGACAATGTACAAATCTGCCCCTGAACAGGCAGTTAACCCACTGTTCCTAGCCTGTCATTGAAAATAAAAATTTGTTCTTAACTGACTTGCCTGGTTAAATAAAGGTCAAATAAAAAAAATGAGGCGGGCTTGACGTTTGCACCTTTGGGACTAATTCCATTGGTTCCATTGTACCGGGTAAACTAAATCAAACAATCTTCAAGTAGTTACGGTGTTTGTAAAAAGTGACATCCAATTGAAACACTATGTTGTAAAACTCTATGTTGAATGTAGATCAGTATTCACAGGGGTTGGGTTAAATGTGGAAGACACATTTCAGGTAAATGCATTTAGTTGTACAACTGACTTTCCCTTTCCTTTCGTACTCTGAGACACTTGATACATATAGGGCCCCAGAGAATTTGTGCAGCAACATTACAAAAAATGCCAACCTGGAATGTCACCATTCTCCTGACTTGCTAAAATGGTTTAGCCCGCTGTAGGACAACTGTTCACAGTGGTGGGATCATATGTTCTCTCCAGAGGGCAGAGGAGGCCTGTTGGGTATCACTGCTCCCCGTCAATGAGGAAAAGCCATTGATTTACATTACAATAATCAGCCGGTGTGTCTATCCTCGCCATTCCTCACTTTGACCAATCAATCAAAAGAATGCTCAGTCACCAACGTACAGCAGGGTCGTGTTCATTAGGAAGAAGAAAACAAGTGCCTCTTATTGGATGAGTTCAGATAGTACCTCCCCTTTTTCTTCTGTTTCGTGCCTATTGAATGTGACCCAACCAATCAGGTGACACATTGGGCTAGGATGGCCGACTGTCATATTCGAAGTAAAGGAATAAATAACATGCTTGATATCATTTGGAATACTATGTGTTGCTTCTTCTCACAACTTTATCTCCCTTCTATATCCTGCCGTGCTCCCACAAAGCCACAAAGCCTCCATGTTTCGCTAATGCGATTGAGCAGAAATCAGCGGACATACCCGTCCCTCCAATGTAGTTATTAGGGAATAAACCTCAGTCTGAATTTAAAGTGTCTCTCGCCAGCTCTCCCCTCCCATAAATATGCACATGTTTGACTGAGAGGTCACATAGGAAGACGGGAGCCCGGGTGGAGATATATTCACTTCTTGGAGCGAGGCGATGCAGCAGGGGGCCTCAGCCAATCATGCGTCAACGTGGAGACATTCTCCGACGCATGCTGCCGCACATCGGAGATGAACAATAAAGAAGCAGAGATGACCGGTTGGACAGGACGTGTGTGTGTGTACATAGAGTCATGTTCCCCATAGATATATATTATATCTTTCCACACCACGGAGCCGAGCCGTACTGGGCTGGCGTTGGTTGCTCATCCACCGTGGTTGCTGGCACCGTGCCGAAAAGGACAAGACACAATGGAGTGGAAAGGTTATATGATGTGAACTGGAGAGTAGTCCATCCTTCCTGTGGCTCTGCAGTCATCTTCATGGCAGCCTTGGTTCTCTTGCTCTTCCTTTACTGTTATAGACCAGAAAGGAGGAATCCGGTGACTACGAAAGGCTGTCTATTGAGCTACAGACGTCCATGGAATTGAAATAAGCCACTTATACCCGTCTCACTATTTCAGCCCGAAGTTGTAAATATGAGGTGTTCATTAAACTAAATAGCAACCATCAAGACATATAATAATATAATAATAATACATATAATAATATGGTATAATATATGCCTTTTAGCAGACTTACAGCCAAGCGTGCATACATTTGAAGTTTCCACTCCCATTTTACAATATGATAGGTCTATAATATAATATACTGTAGATTAAGCTGTCCCTAATGCTCCCAAGCAATATTTGTTTTTCAGGCAATACAACCGTTAGATGACATAAACCAAAAACCAAAAACGTATTCTGATCCAGTAAGAGATACTTGGTCAAGCAGAGAGCTGTCATTATGGCTAAAGCAGAGAGCTGTCATTATGTCTAGATCATCAGTAGTACCCTAGCGCCACCCGGTGTTGCTTTGATGCAACTTGCACATATATTTTAACCACTACTTGTCTCTTCAGATTCATGCTAGTGTTGCTGATCACAGAAAGGCAACATGCCAAGATGCTAGGAAAGATAACACTTTTAACAAGGTGGTGTGGTGCTGTGTGGCTAAGTTGTGGCTAAATCATGGGTTCAATCCCCTTTTAGGGATTGCACATACATACGAAAAGGTAGCTGCTTTGAATGAAAGCATCTTATTTATTTTTTTGCATACACTTTGACATGTATAAAGTATTTACTGAGAGGTTAGGGTCTAAAATGACATCAGTTTATTAACAGTGTGCGTGCATGCAAATACGTGTGTGTATGTGTGTGTGTGTGTGTGTATGTGTGTGTGTGTGTGTGTGTGTGTGTGTGTGTGTGTGTGTGTGTGTGTGTGTGTGTGTGTGTGTGTGTGTGTGTGTGTGTGTGTGTGTGTGTGTGTGTATGTGTGTGTGTATGTGTGTGTGTGTGTGTGTGTGTGTGTGTGTGTGTGTGTGTATATGGGGCGGGTGGGGTAAGACAGAGCGGAGGGAGAGAGAGGAAGAGAGAGAGGTACTGGAGGGGTGAATTAATGAATGAGTGTCTTGATATAAGATGATAGTCCACTCAGACTCACTCTGGACCCAGAAAGAGTGTCATATAATTACAGTTTTTAATCATCACTCTTTCATGTGCTCCTTTCATCCCATAGATCCAGTGATAAAACCTGGCACATTCACACTGAGTGAGTGAGTGTGTGAGTGAGTGCGCCTGTGCATGCGAGCATGTGCATGAGTGTGTATCAGCCCGTGTGTGCATGTGCAAGAGGGTATAAATTATCATTCAATACATGCATTATATACATACTGTACTTCACATTCACTATACAGTATATATACAAAGTATGTAGACACCTCTTCAAATGAGTTGATTCGGCTATTTCAGCCACACCCGTTGCCGACAGATGTATAAAATCGAGCACACAGCCATTCAATTTCCATAGACAAACATTGGCAGTAGAATGACCTTACTGTAGAGCTCAGTGACATTCAACGTGGCACCATCATAAGGACGGACAATCAGTTCTGAACAATCAGTTCGTAAAATGTCTGCCTTGCTAGAGCTGCCCCTGTCCACTGTAAGCGCTGTTATTGTGTGGAAATGTCTAGAGGCAACAACGGCTCAGCCGCAAAGTGGTAGGCCACACAAGTTCACAGAACGGGATCGCCGAGCGCTGAAGCGCGTAATAATCGCCTGTCCTTGGTTGTAACACTCAGCACAAGAACTGTTCGTCGGGAGATTCATGAAATGGGTTTCCATGGCCGAGCATCACCATGCAAAATCACCATGCACAATCACCATGCAAAATCACCATGCAAAATCACCATGCACAATCACCATGCAAAATCACCATGCACAATCACCATGCAAAATCACCATGCAAAATCACCATGCACAATCACCATGCACAATCACCATGCACAATCACCATGCACAATCACCATGCACAATCACCATGCACAATGCCAAGCGTTGGCTGTAAAGCTGCCGCGGTGGAAACGCGTTCCCTGGAGTGATGAATCACGCTTCACCATCTGGCAGATCAATCTGGGTTTGGCGGAGGCCAGGAGAACGCTACCTTCCCCATTGCATAGTGCCAACTATAAAGTTTGGTAGAGGAATAATGGTCTGGGGTTTTTAGGCCCCTTAGTTCCAATGAAGGGAACTCTTAACGCCACAGCATGCAATGACATTTTAGACGATTCTGTGCTTCCAAATTTGTGGCAACAGTTTAGAGAAGGCCCTTTCCTGTTTCAGCATGACACTGCCTCCGTGCACAAAGCGAGGTCCATACAGAAATTATCTGTCAAGATCAGTGCGGAAGAACTTGATTGGCCTGCACAAATCCCTGACCTCAACCCCATCAAACTCCCAGAATAGTGGAGGCTGTTATATCAGCAAAGGTGGGACCAACTCCACATTAACGTCCATGATTTTTTAAATGAACGTGTTCATTCAACAAATACCCCACATTTTAATTACTGCTACTTCTTCATATCCAACCTCGTCTCATTGGGTTAATGAGCTAGAGCTGGGTTGAGTCCTGAATGGCACCCTATTCCTTACAGACCCCTATGGGCTCTGGTCAAAATGTAGTGCACTGTATAGGGAATAGGGTGCCATTTAGGACATACACATAGATATGTCGACAGCCCTCCTTGGGAGCCTGCGTATTCATCCGATCGTTTTAGCCAAAGAGGTCATTGAGGAACAATTGGTTGTCAGGAGTTACAGGTTGCTTCCAGAAGTCATTAAAAGGGCTGTCTGCAGTGTGCCAAGTTCTCCGGTCGAGCCGGAGTCAGAGATAGAACACAGCGGCATCATTAAGGAATTCCATCCATCATGGTCGCCACAGTGACATTAGGATATATAATAGAACACCTCTGACAGTGCAATACTGCGGCCAAGCAGAGAGTGAGAGATCTCCTTTTACAGAGGTTAGAGGAGTGAGCGAGAGATCTCTTTTTGCAGGGGTTAGAGGAGAGAGCGAGAGAGAGAGAGAGAGAGAGAGAGAGAGAGAGAGAGAGAGAGAGGAAGGAAAAGAGGGAGGGACAGGGTGAGGGTGTGTGTGAAAGTGTGTGTGTGTGTGTGTGTATGTGTGTGGGTGCACATGTCTGTTTACAAATTTGTTTGTCGTTTTCACTTAAAACAAACAGAACCAATCTTTCCCTCTCAGTGCTTACCCCTGTGATTTGCTATGAGGGAACATTATGTTCCCTAATGTCAAATACTGCATTCATGTGCTACTCTAAATAAAACCCTGCAGCCTCAGGCAGTGACTCAACCCTCAACCCAGGGACCTAAATGTGGATCATTGTGCACACGGCGGGGGGCTGATTGATAACGTTAAAGCGTCGTATCTGCTGCTAGTTATAGCTCAGCCTGAAGACACAGCTGCCTTTTTGGGTGTACTCTGAGGACCTCGCCTTTCAAACACACTAGCGATGATGGGTAGACAAACAAATACATCGCCGCGTGTTCGGTAAACAAACGGCCTACGAAAGAAATGTATCCCGAGGAGAAGAATCTATTTTGACCTCTGTGTAAACTCCCCTAGTTTTATTTAGATATTCCCAAAGGTATTCCTGAAAAGCAGGGAAACTGGAGAAATATGAGGTTGGCATACAGTAATTAGTTTTTGCTCCTCACATGCACATAGAGCTCATCCCCGTTCTTTTTATTCAGCACTCCCCAGGAGGGTTGGCCATCACTGCTATAGACTATGAGGTTAACTCCCCAGGAGGGTTGGCCATCACTGCTATAGACTATGAGGTTAACTCCCCAGGAGGGTTGGCCATCACTGCTATAGACTATGAGGTTAACTCCCCAGGAGGGTTGGCCATCCCTGTTATAAACTATGAGATTAACTCCCCAGGAGGGTTGGCCATAACTGCTATAGACTATGAGGTTAACTCCCCAGGAGGGTTGGCCATCACTGCTATAGACTATGAGGTTAACTCCCCAGGAGGGTTGGCCATCACTGCTATAGACTATGAGGTTAACTCCCCAGGAGGGTTGGCCATCACTGCTATAGACTATGAGGTTAACTCCCCAGGAGGGTTGGCCATCACTGCTATAGACTATGAGGTTAACTGCCCAGGAGGGTTGGCCATCACTGCTGTAGACTATGAGGTTAACTCCCCAGGAGGGTTGTCCATCACTGCTATAGACTATGAGGTTAACTCCCCAGGAGGGTTGGCCATCACTGCTATAAACTATGAGGTTAACTCCCCAAGAGGGTTGGCCATCACTGCTATAGACTATGAGGTTAACTCCCCAGGAGGGTTGGCCATCATTGCTATAGACTATGAGGTTAACTCCCCAGGAGGGTTGGCCATCACTGCTATAGACTATGAGGTTAACTCCCCTGGAGGGTTGGCCATCACTGCTATAGACTATGAGGTTAACTCCCCGGGAGGGTTGGCCATCTCTGCTATAGACTATGAGGTTAACTCCCCTGGAGGGTTGGCCATCACTGCTATAGACTATGAGGTTAACTCCCCAGGAGGGTTGGCCATCACTGCTATAGACTATGAGGTTAACTCCCCGGGAGGGTTGGCCATCTCTGCTATAGACTTTGAATATATGCCGTTTAGCAGACACTTTTAACCAAAGCAACTTACAATTTATGCGTGCTTATATGTTACGTACATTGCATTGCAAGCGCCATGCTACCAACTGAGCTACAGAGGACCACTATGAGATATGTGAGAGAACACTTTGATTGACAAGTGATCTGAGGGTTCCTTGTGCAACATTATCATAGAGAGTAGACTTTATCTGTACGCTAGTATTGGTTACTCTAACAGTTGGTGAAAAGAAAATTACACCCAGAGGGAGAAGCAGAGAGTAAAAAAGTAGCAAAAAGTTGACGTTGTTTCTTCTTGAAATGCTGCCATCTCGCAGGGTTGCACATCGTCACGGTTGCCACAGTAACACTAGTCCCCACGGAGAAGGTTCTGTCTCGATCCCGGAGGCCAGCATTTGATTGATTGGTTGTCATGATGCATGAAGAAAGTTGACGAGCGGGAGTCTCTCTGACAGACACACTTCACACAGCAGAGAGAGAGAGAGAGAGAGAGAGAGAGAGAGAGAGCGAGAGAGAGAGAGAGAGAGAGAGAGAGAGAGATATGTAGGGTATTTACACAGACCTGAGTGAAATATCAATGCCTTTTCAACATACACTGAGACGCACACACATACGTTTTTCTATTCTCGTGGGGACCTAAAATTGATTTCCATTCAAAGTCCTATTTTCCCTAACCCCTAATCCTAAACCTAACCCTAACCCTAACCTAACTCTTACCCTAACCTTAACCCTAACTTTAGCCTCTAAACCTAACCTTAACCCTAAACCTAACGCCTAACCCTAACCTAACTCTTACCCTAACCTTAACCCTAACCTTAACCCTAAACCTAACCTTAACCCTAACCCCTAACCCTAAACCTAACCCTAACCCTAACCTAACTCTTACCCTAACCTTAACCCTAACTTTAGCCTCTAAACCTAACCCTAACCCTAACCCTAACCCTAACCCTAACCCTAACCCTAACCCTAACCTTAACCCTACCCTAACCCTAACCCTAAACCTAACCCTAACCCTAACCCTAACCCTAACCCCAACCCTAATTGTAATCCCAGCTCTAATTGTAACCCTAACCCTAACCCTAACCTTAACCCTAACCCTAACCCTAACCCTAACCCTAACCTAACTCTTACCCTAACCTTAACCCTAACTTTAGCCTCTAAACCTAACCTTAACCCTAACCCTAACCCTAACCCTAACCCTAACCCCAACCCTAATTGTAATCCCAGCTCTAATTGTAACCCTAACCCTAACCCTAACCCTAACCTTAACCCTAACCCTAACCCTAACCCTAACCTTAACCCTAACCCTAACCCTAACCATAACCTTAACCCTAACCCTAACCCTAACCCTAACCCTAACCTTAACCCTAACCCTAACCCTAACCCTAACCCCAACCCCAACCCTAACCTTAACCCTAACCCTAACCCCAACCCTAATTGTAATCCCAGCTCTAATTCTAACCCTAGCACTAAACTTAACCCCTAAGCTTAAAATAGGGATCATTTGTCTTGCTTTACTATCCTCTTGGGTACCTTTGGGGATTTTAGGTCCCCGCTAGAATAGAAAAACAAGACTACACACACACACACACACACACACACACACACACACACACACACACACACACACACACACACACACACACACACACACACACACACACACACATGGGCCACAGCTACATATGCTGGGGAAATGCCTCCTTATTCCATAGTGAATTTAGTCAAAAATACTATTCCCTATTTAGTGTACTATTTTCAAATAAAGATTGATAAAAAATATTCCAAATATGATCACAACATTTCAAGAGCACATTATTGCAAGTGAAGTCATTGGAGAAGGTGGTCGATGCAACACAGTGCTAGCGATGTAACGTAGGATTTGTAGAAGTATTTGTTGTTTCAATTAGGCTTTTTGTCTCATCATCAGCTGTTATCAGGGCTAGTAATGATAAAACGTCTCAGATTAGGAGAGCTGATCTTGGATCAGGTCACCAATATATTATAATTTAAATGGTTAAACTGATCCCTGATCAGTTCTCCTACTCTGGGACACTTTATGAATACCAGCCCTGATGTAAAGCCTCTGGAAGATACCCAGGAGAACCATCTCGGTCAATTACCCATCAGCCCCCCTGGGAAGAACCTGGTCTAGACCACATGGGTTATTGCAGGGCTGAGTGTCTGCAGGTTTTAATTTCTCCCTTGTACTTGATTGATCAGGTAAAGTCATTGATTAGTTAGGGATTCCCCTTACCTGGATGTCTAGGTCTTAAGTGGACATGAAATAACAAAAACCAGCAGACACTGGACCCTCCATGGAGTTTGATCCCTGATCCTGACGCCACGGACTAAGGCAATACTTCACTCACGTTATAATCTAATAAATATATGTCATTTAGCACACTTTCATCCGAATTGACTTATAGTCATGCTTGCTACATTTTACGTACAGGTGGTCCCAGGAGTCAAACATGGCCACTATCCTTGAGTTGCAAGCGCCATGATCTACCAACAGCGCTACAAAGGACCAGATGCATTTTTAAACTTGCTGTCTAAAAGGTGAACTGAAAGTTATTCCTGACATTATGAGTCCTGATATTCCGCCATTTTATGTTTGATGTTGTGTAAAGCATTGGCACAGGTTTAAGTCGGGAAGCTGATCGTCAGAACCTCTCTTCTCTCCATAGAACCAATTAGATTTCCTCGCTCTGAACAAAGACGGTTTGTGCTGAGGAGTAAAAACATCACTCATCCTCCCATGCTGTCTCTATGGGGCTGATCAGTGAAGAGGTTATCTTTAATAATTCACAACGTCTTTGATGTCTCCTACCTAGTAAGGGCTTCAATGTTTCTTTCAAAATCAAAAGCAATTGATCTGTATAGTTGTTTGATATCATTGAACTAGAGACGAAGAGAGAGAGAGAGAGAGAGAGAGAGAGAGAGAGAGAGAGAGAGAGAGAGAGAGGGAGAGAGAGAGAGAGGGAGAGAGAGAGAGAGAGAGAGAGAGAGAGAGAGAGAGAGGGAGAGAGAGAGAGAGAGAGAGAGAGAGAGGGAGAGAGAGAGAGACAGAGAGAGAGAGCGAGAGAGAGAGAGAGATAACATGTGTTAGTGTGTTTGTGAGAGAGAGAACATGTATGTGCCTGCATGTGTGCATATCAGCCTGTGTGAATGTGTGTGTGTTTGCTTGTGTGCATATCAGCCTGTGTGAATGTGTGTGTGTTTGCTTGTGTGCATATCAGCCTGTGTGAATGTGTGTGTGTTTGCATGTGTGCATATCAGCCTGTGTGAATGTGTGTGTGTTTGCTTGTGTGTGAGTATGCTTTTCAGAGTTCACATTTTTACATTTTTAACAGAAAGTCTGTGGTCATCTCCTTCACTGTAGTAAGACAGGCCCCCACTGATTTCCATGGAGACAGAGAGGGGGAGGGGGGAGGGAGGGAGAGGAGGGAGGGGCTGAATGATAAATGAGTATACAGCATGCTGTCATTTGAACCTTGGCATCCAGTCCAAAGCACCATTTAATGTAAAATATGATGCTGGCCACTTCAGATGACAAAGTTTAATGATGATGTATGAATAGCAGGGGTAGACATTCTTTCCAAAGGACAATTAATGAGTTTACATGCCATCACTGCAGAGCAGAAAAGGGGCATCATATAAGACCAGTCTTATTGTGGCTTTTGTTGCTGTTTTCACTGACTGGTGTAGGTATAAAAATCGTATTGTTTTTTTATCAGTCATCATTGCTAATTATCTGTGTCGGATGGGGATGGTGGTGTGTGTGTGTGTGTGTGTGTGTGTGTGTGTGTGTGTGTGTGTGTGTGTGTGTGTGTGTGTGTGTGTGTGTGCGTGGGTATGAGCGTGTATGTACTCACGCATGAATTGTTGATTCCTCTTACCGAGGCGCATTGTGTAAACGTGTAATGGAAATATACAGTGGAAGAAATAAAAGTACTCATACTACCAAATGTATTTTCGCCTTTTATTTCATTCATAAGTGTAGAGAACGCCCACTTCCCCCCAATCCGCCTCATACCTGGCTGGAACACGGGACCTCTGCCTTGTAAACACACGTGACCACGCTCCTGTAGAATTCCAACTAGTGGAGGCTGCTGAGGGGAGGACGGCTCATAATAATGGCTGGAACGGAGCGAATGGAATGGCATCAAAGACAGGGAAACCATGGAAACCATGTGTTTAATGTATATAAAACCATTCCACTTATTCCACTCCAGCCATTACCACGAGCCTGTCCTCCCCAATTAAGGTGCACCAATCTCCTGTGGTTCCAACCCACGCATCGGGCAACTGACACTTCAGGCTGAGAAGCGAGTTTCTCCGATTTCCGTCTGCTACATAAGCACATCTTACATGTTATTTACCATTGATGTTCAAAACATTGCGTAATGACACAAACAAGTTCACAAAATGCCATACCATTCAGATAACTACAAGATTCAAAGTTGAAATTGACAGTTGGCATGATCAGATCACATAGGAACGTGGGAAACATGACCGAATACAACAGGAAGTAAAGATCTCCCTATGCCCTTTGCAGTGGTTGTAGGAATTCCTGTCTTCAGAAGTCGCCCCACCTCAGGGGGATTTATAGAGCGTTCCGGGGCGTTGTTTCATGCTGTCTCCTCTCAATGTTCCACTGCACCAAGCCGCTGACATTTGACCTCTTCTAGCACCTTTGCTAGGTACTATCGTTCGTGGCAATATGGCAGTGCTTGGTGTTGCCTTTGAGTGGACAGACAAACCCTGCAACAGTAAGTGTGCTGAGCTCAGCCCTGACTGTACTTTGCTGCCTTACCCGACCATGATACCAAGCTCACAGATTAGTCTGGTACTGAGATACCATATATTGGAGTGATCCAATATGCACTGTATGCACTCAATATGGTACCTCAGTACCAGATACATCTGCAGGCTTGGTATCATGGTCCAGCTAGGGAGCAAAGCAAAGTTAGGGTTGAATTATAAATCATCACACATGTGATGTGAAAATCATCACAGTCTGAGAATCCTAACAGTTCAATTGCACAGTTCTGCTTCCAGGTTATCAGTGTTTCTTAGGCAGATGATGTCAAATCAAATCAAAGTTTATTTGTCACGTGCGTCAAATACAACAGTGAAATGTTTACTTACAGGCTCTAACCGATAGAGCAAAAACGGTATTAGGTGAACAATAGGTAAGTAAAGAAATAAAACAACAGTAAAAACACAGGCTATATACAGTAGTGAGGCTATAAAAGTAGCGAGGCTACATACAGACACCGGTTAGTCAGGCTGATTGAGGTAGTATGTACATGTAGATATGTTTAAAGTGACTATGCATATATGATGAACAGAGTGTAACAGTAGCGTAAAAGAGGGGGTGGTGGGTGGAGGGACAGATAGCCCGGTTAGCCAGATGTGTTGCTACCTACCCTCACCACCTGGGGGAGGCCTGTCAGGAAGTCAAGGATCCAGTTGCAGAGGGAGGTGTTTAGTCCCAGGATCCTTAGCTTAGTGATGAGCTTTGAGGGCACTATGGTGTTGAACGCTGAGCTGTAGTCAATGAATAGCATTCTCACATAAGTGTTCCTTTTGTCCAGGTGGGAAAGGGCAGTGTGGAGTACTATAGAGATCACATCATTTGTGGATCTGTTTGAGCGTTATGCAAATTGGAGTGGATCTAGGGTTTCTGGGATAATGGTGTTGATGTAAGCCATTACTAGCCTTTAAAAGCATTTCATGGCTACAGACGTGAGTGCCATGGGTCTGTAGTGTTCTTGGGCACAGGGACTATGGTGGTCTGCTTGAAACATGTTGGTATTACAGACTCAATCAGGGACATGTTGAAAATGTCAGTGAAGACACCTGCCAGTTGGTCAGCACATGCCTGGAGCACACGTCCTGGTAATCTGTCTGGCCCCGCAGCCTTGTGTATGTTGACCTGTTTAAAGGTCTTACTCACGTCGGCTACGGAGAGCGTGATCACACAGTTGTCTGGAACAGATGATGCTTTCATGCATGCCTCAGTGTTGCTTGCCTCGAAGCGAGCATAGAAGTGATTTAGCTTGTCTGGTAGGCTTGTGTCACTGGGCAGCTCACAGCTGTGCTTCCCTTTGTAATCTGTAATAGTTTGCAAGCCCTGCCACATCCGACGAGCGTCGGAGCCGGTGTAGTAGGATTCAATCTTAGCCCTGTATTGACGCTTTGCCTGTTTGATGGTTTGTCACAGGGCATAGCAGGATTTCTTGTAAGCTTCCGGGTTAGAGTCCTGCACCTTGAAAGCGGCAGCTCTACCCTTTAGCTCAGTGCGAATATTGCCTGTAATCCATGGCTTCTGGTTGGGTTATGTATGTACAGTCACTGTGGGGACGATGTCCTCGATGCACTTATTGATAAAGCCAGTGACTGATGTGGTGTACTCCTCAATGTCATCGGAAGAATCCCAGAACATATTCCAATCTGTGATAGCAAAACAGTCCTGTAGTTTAGCATCTGCTTCATCTGACCACTTTTTTATAGACCAAGTCACTGGTGCTTCCTGCTTTAATTTTTGCTTGTAAGCAGCAATCAGGAGGATAGAGTTGTGGTCGGATTTACCAAACGGAGGGCGAGGGAGAGCTTTGTATGCGTCTCTGTGTGTGGAGTACAGGTGATCTAGAATTGTTTTCCCTCTGGTTGCACATTTAACATGTTTGATGTTGGTTGAACTGATTTAAGTTTCCCTGCATTAAAGTCTCCGGCCACTAGGAGCGCCGCCTCTGGGTGAGTGGTTTCCTGTTTACTTATTTCCTTATACAGTTGACTGAGTTAGTGCCAGCATATGCCTGTGGTGGTAAATAAACTGCCACGAAAAATATAGCTGAAAACTCTCTAGGCAAGTAGTGTGGCCTGCAATTTATCACAATATACTCTACTTCAAGTGAGCAAAATATAGAGACTTCCTTAGATTTCGTGCACCAGCAGGTTGTTTACAAATATGCACAGACCTAGTAGGATGAGAACAGAGGAGAGACAGTCCGGAGAGCCTCTGTGACAGAGAGAAGAGCAGTCTCGGATGAGTGACCCATCTTGAAGCCTGATGGTTAGGGTCAAGAAGATCATTCTGAGAGAGATGGCGAGAGAGTTGGTCAAAGACAGCACACAAGTGTTTTGGAAAGAAGAGAAAGAAGGGATACCGGCCTGTAGTTTTTGACGTCAAGGGGGTAGAGTGTTGGTTTCTTGAGGAGGTGAGTGACTCGGGCCATTTTGATGCCATTTTGAAACAGCAAGTGGTCAGGGATAAGTTGATGAGGGAAGTGAGGAGTGGTAGAATGTCGCCAGAGATGTTCTTTAGAAGGGAGGAGGGGATGGGTTCGAGCGGGCAGGTTGTCGGGCGGCCGGAACTTACTATGCTATTTTGTTCATTTTTTCGCATTGTTCATAACTTGTTTTGTACATAATGTTGCTGCTACCGTCTCTTATGGCCAAAAAGATCTTCTGGACATCAGAACTCCAATTACTCACCTCAGATTAGAGAAAGAGTTTTTCTTCAATGAGTCGGATGGGAGGGATATAAAACAGACACCCGACCAGGCCCAGATCCCCAGCATTCGCTGGAGAAGGAAACAGAGATTTTGCAGAAAAAGATCAGGGTGCCTTGTGAGGATCAGGCAACGAGTGGCTAATCTGTCGTTGTCTTTCGTCCTGCTAGCTGACGTTCAATCACTGGAAAATAAATGGGATGAACTGAAAGCATGTATATCCTACCAACGGGACATAAAAAAAACCTGTAATATCTTGTGTTTCACCGAGTCGTGGCTGAACGACGACATTAACCTCTCTTGGGTAGGGGGCAGTATTTCAACCTGTTACTCAGGCCCAGAAGCTAGGATATGCATAAAATTGGTAGATTTGGATAGAAAACACTCTAAAGTTTCTAAAACTAAAGCTTAAAATAATGTCTGTGAGTATACTAGAACTGATGTGGCAGGCGAAACCCAGAGGACAAACCATCCAGGGGAAAAAAAATTAGGTCATAGGATTTTCCAATTGTTTTCTATGGGATACCCTTATTATTATTACATTTACATTTACATTTAAGTCATTTAGCAGACGCTCTTATCCAGAGCGACTTACAAATTGGTGCGTTCACCTTAAGACATCCAGTGGAACAGCCACTTTACAATAGTGCATCTAAATCTTTTAAGGGGGTGAGAAGGATTACTTTATCCTATCCTAGGTATTCCTGAAAGAGGTGGGGTTTCAGGTGTCTCCGGAAGGTGGTGATTGACTCCGCTGTCCTGGCGTCGTGAGGGAGTTTGTTCCACCATTGGGGGGCCAGAGCAGCGAACAGTTTTGACTGGGCTGCGCGGGAACTGTACTTCCTCAGTGGTAGGGAGGCGAGCAGGCCAGAGGTGGATGAACGCAGTGCCCTTGTTTGGGTGTAGGGCCTGATCAGAGCCTGGAGGTACTGAGGTGCCGTTCTCCTCACAGCTCCGTAGGCAAGCACCATGGTCTTGTAGCGGATGCGAGCTTCAACTGGAAGCCAGTGGAGAGAGCGGAGGAGCGGGGTGACGTGAGAGAACTTGGGAAGGTTGAACACCAGACGGGCTGCGGCGTTCTGGATGAGTTGTAGGGGTTTAATGGCACAGGCAGGGAGCCCAGCCAACAGCGAGTTGCAGTAATCCAGACGGGAGATGACAAGTGCCTGGATTAGGACCTGCGCTGCTTCCTGTGTGAGGCAGGGTCGTACTCTGCGGATGTTGTAGAGCATGAACCTACAAGAACGGGCCACCGCCTTGATGTTAGTTGAGAACGACAGGGTGTTGTCCAGGATCACGCCAAGGTTCTTAGCGCTCTGGGAGGAGGACACAATGGAGTTGTCAACCGTGATGGCGAGATCATGGAACGGGCAGTCCTTCCCCGGGAGGAAGAGCAGCTCCGTATTGCCGAGGTTCAGCTTGAGGTGGTGATCCGTCATCCACACTGATATGTCTGCCAGACATGCAGAGATGCGATTCGCCACCTGGTCATCAGAAGGGGGAAAGGAGAAGATTAATTGTGTGTCGTCTGCATAGCAATGATAGGAGAGACCATGTGAGGTTATGACAGAGCCAAGTGACTTGGTGTATAGCGAGAATAGGAGAGGGCCTAGAACAGAGCCCTGGGGACGCCAGTGGTGAGAGCGCGTGGTGAGGAGACAGATTCTCGCCACGCCACCTGGTAGGAGCGACCTGTCAGGTAGGACGCAATCCAAGCGTGGGCCGCGCCGGAGATGCCCAACTCGGAGAGGGTGGAGAGGAGGATCTGATGGTTCACAGTATCGAAGGCAGCCGATAGGTCTAGAAGGATGAGAGCAGAGGAGAGAGAGTTACCTTTAGCAGTGCGGAGGGCCTCCGTGATACAGAGAAGAGCAGTCTCAGTTGAATGACTAGTCTTGAAACCTGACTGATTTGGATCAAGAAGGTCATTCTGAGAGAGATAGCGGGAGAGCTGGCCAAGGACGGCACGTTCAAGAGTTTTGGAGAGAAAAGAAAGAAGGGATACTGGTCTGTAGTTGTTGACGTCGGAGGGATCGAGTGTAGGTTTTTTCAGAAGGGGTGCAACTCTCGCTCTCTTGAAGACAGAAGGGACGTAGCCAGCGGTCAGGGATGAGTTGATGAGCGAGGTGAGGTAAGGGAGAAGGTCTCCGGAAATGGTCTGGAGAAGAGAGGAGGGAATAGGGTCAAGCGGGCAGGTTGTTGGGCGGCCGGCCGTCACAAGACGCGAGATTTCATCTGGAGAGAGAGGGGAGAAAGAGGTCAGAGCACAGGGTAGGGCAGTGTGAGCAGAACCAGCGGTGTCGTTTGACTTAGCAAACGAGGATCGGATGTCGTCGACCTTCTTTTCAAAATGGTTGACGAAGTCATCTGCAGAGAGGGAGGGGGGGAGGGGGAGGAGGATTCAGGAGGGAGGAGAAGGTGGCAAAGAGCTTCCTAGGGTTAGAGGCAGATGCTTGGACTTTAGAGTGGTAGAAAGTGGCTTTAGCAGCAGAGACAGAAGAGGAAAATGTAGAGAGGAGGGAGTGAAAGGATGCCAGGTCCGCAGGGAGGCGAGTTTTCCTCCATTTCCGCTCGGCTGCCCGGAGCCCTGTTCTGTGAGCTCGCAATGAGTCGTCGAGCCACGGAGCAGGAGGGGAGGACCGAGCCGGCCTGGAGGATAGGGGACATAGAGAATCAAGGGATGCAGAAAGGGAGGAGAGGAGGGTTGAGGAGGCAGAATCAGGAGATAGGTTGGAGAAGGTTTGAGCAGAGGGAAGAGATGATAGGATGGAAGAGGAGAGAGTAGCGGGGGAGAGAGCGCGAAGATTGGGACGGCGCGATACCATCCGAGTAGGGGCAGTGTGGGAAGTGTTGGATGAGAGCAAGAGGGAAAAGGATACAAGGTAATGGTCAGAGACTTGGAGGGGAGTTGCAGTGAGGTTAGTGGAAGAACAGCATCTAGTAAAGATGAGGTCGAGCGTATTGCCTGCCTTGTGAGTAGAGGGGGAAGGTGAGAGGGTGAGGTCAAAAGAGGAGAGGAGTGGAAAGAAGGAGGCAGAGAGGAATGAGTCAAAGGTAGACGTGGGGAGGTTAAAGTCGCCCAGAACTGTGAGAGGTGAGCCGTCCTCAGGAAAGGAGCTTATCAAGGCATCAAGCTCATTGATGAACTCTCAGAGGGAACCTGGAGGGCGATAAATGAAAAATAAATGATAAAGGGCTGGTAACTGTGACAGCATGGAATTCAAAGGAGGCGATAGACAGATGGGTAAGGGGAGAAAGAGAGAATGACCACTTGGGAGAGATGAGGATCCCGGTGCCACCACCCCGCTGACCAGAAGCTCTCGGGGTGTGCGAGAACACGTGGGCGGACGAAGAGAGAGCAGTAGGAGTAGCAGTGTTATCTGTGGTGATCCATGTTTCCGTCAGTGCCAAGAAGTCGAGGGACTGGAGGGAAGCATAGGCTGAGATGAACTCTGCCTTGTTGGCCGCAGATCGGCAGTTCCAGAGGCTACCGGAGACCTGGAACTCCACGTGGGTCGTGCGCGCTGGGACCACCAGATTAGAGTGGCCGCGGCCACGCGGTGTGGAGCGTTTGTATGGTCTGTGCAGAGAGGAGAGAACAGGGATAGACAGACACATAGTTGACAGGCTACAGAAGAGGCTACGCTAATGCAAAGGAGATTGGAATGACAAATGGACTACACGTCTCGAATGTTCAGAAAGTTAAGCTTACGTAGCAGGAATCTTATTGACTAAAATAATTCAAATGATACAGTACTGCTGAAGTAGGCTAGCTGGCAGTGGCTGCGTTGTTGTTGTTCTATCTCTCTATAGTGCTGTTTCTTGTATTATGGTTTCTTGTTTCTTTAGAGAAAAACTAAACAAATAATCTTTCAGGAAAAACTGAACATTTGCTATCTAACTGAGAGTCTCCTCATTGAAAACATCCGAAGTTCTTCAAAGGTCAATTATTTTATTTGAATGCTTTTCTGGTTTTTGTGAAAATGTTGCCTGCTGAATGCTAACGCTAAATGCTACGCTAGCTATCAATACTGTTACACAAATGCTTGTTTTGCTATGGTTGAGAAGCATATTTTGAAAATCTGAGATGACAGTGTTGTTAACAAAAGGCTAAGCTTGAGAGCTAGCACATTTATTTCATTTCATTTGCGATTTTCATGAATAGTTAACGTTGTGTTATGCTAATGAGCTTGCGAATGGAATTACACTCCTGGGTACAGGTTTTTTCGTAGCTAAACGTGATGAACAAAATGGAGCGATTTCTCCTAAACAAATAATCTTTCAGGAAAAACGGAACATTTGCTATCTAACTGAGAGTCTCCTCATTGAAAACATCCGAAGTTCTTCAAAGGTAAATTATTTTATTTGAATGCTTTTCTGGTTTTTGTGAAAATGTTGCCTGCTGAATGCTAACGCTAAATGCTACGCTAGCTATCAATACTGTTACACAAATGCTTGTTTTGCTATGGTTGAGAAGCATATTTTGAAAATCTGAGATGACAGTGTTGTTAAATTAAGATCAAATTGATCAGAAATGCAGTGTAGACATTGTTAACGTTGTAAATGACTATTGTAGCTGGAAACGGCTGATTTTTTACGGAATATCGACATAGGCGTACAGAGGCCCGTTGTCAGCAACCATTACTCCTGTGTTCCAATGCCAAGTTGTGTTAGCTAATCCAAGTTTATGATTTTAAAAGGCTAATTGAACATTAATAAATCCTTTTCCAATTATGTTAGCACAGCTGAAAACTGTTGTTCTGATTAAAGAAACAATAAAACTGGCCTTCTTTAGACTAGTTGAGAATCTGGAGTATCAGCATGTGTGGGTTTGATTACAGGCTCCAAATGGCCAGAAACAAAGAACTTTCTTCTGAAACTCATCAGTCTACTCTTGTTCTGAGAAATGAAGGCTATTCCATGCGAGAAATTACCAAGGAACTGAACATCTCGTACAACGCTTTGTACTTCTCCCTTCACAGAACAGAGCAAACTGTCTCTAACCAGAATAGAAAGCAGAGTGGGAGGCCCTGGTGCATAACTGAGCAAGAGGACAAGTATATTAGAGTGTCTAGTTTGAGAAACAGATGCCTCACAAGTCCTCAACTAGCAGCTTCATTAAATAGTACCCGCAAAACACCAGTCTCAACTTCAACAGTGAAGAGGTGACTCCGGGATGCTGGCCTTCTAGGCAGAGTTGCAAAGAAAAAGCCATATCTCAGACTGGCCAATAAAAAGAAAAGATTAAGATGGGCAAAAGTACACAGACACTGGACAGAGGAACTCTGCCTAGAAGGGCAGCATCCCAGAGTCGCCTCTTCACTGTTGACGTGGCCTCAACCGTATGTACTGTATATCATAAAAAATGAAGGCATGGCACGTTGCACAACCCCATCACTTTTAAAATGGCTGTGTTCCTATGGGAATTTGTGCAGGTTTGTAGCGGCACCATTAGGTAAAAGATCTGACATTTTTTTTGCTGTACATTTGATTTATTTTGGAACAGTAATTGGTGACATAAACCTAGACTTTCTAATCTCTTATTCCCAAACATGGGGACAGTTGATGCTCTGGCTCTGTAATAGACACGAATATCAGAATCATACAGTTCTTACCTTTCTAACAGTTCTAAGCATGTGACTTATAGTTTTGAAACCTAAACGTACAGTTGAAGTTGGAAGTTTACATACACTTAGCTTGGAGTCATTAAAACTCGTTTTACAACCACTCCAAAAATGTCTTGTTAACAAACTATAGTTTTGGCAAGTAAGTTAGGACTTCTACTTTGTGCATGACACATGTAATTTTTCCAACAATTGTTTACAGACAGATTATTTCACTTATAATTCACTATACCACAATTCCAGTGGGTCAGAAGTTTACATACACCAAGTTGACTGTGGCTTTAAAAAGCTTGGAAAATGACAGAAAATGATATCATGGCTTTAGAAGATTCTGATAGGGTTATTGACATAATTTGAGTCAATTGGAGGTGTACCTGTGGATGTATTTCAAGGCCTACTTTCAAACTCAGTGCCTCTTGCTTGACATCTGGGAATAATCTAAAGAAATCAGCCAAGACCTCAGATAAGGAATTTCCAAACGCCTGAAGGTACCACGTTTATCTGTATAAACAATAGTACGCAAGTATAAACACCATGGGACCATGCAGCCGTCATACCGCTCAGGAAGGAGACGCGTTCTGTCTCCTGGAGATGAATGTACTTTGGTGCGAAAAGTACAAATCAATCCCAGAACAACAGCAAAGGACCCTGTGAAGATGCTGGAGGAAATAGGTACAAAAGTATCTATATCCACAGTAAAACGAGTCCTATATCAAATCAAATCAAATCAATTTATATAGCCCATCGCACATCAGCTGATATCTCAAAGTGCTGTACAGAAACCCAGCCTAAAACCCCAAACTGCAAGCAATGCAGGTGTAGAAGCACGGTGGCTAGGAAAAACTCCCTAGAAAGGCCAAAACCTAGGAAGAAACTTAGAGATGAACCAGGCTATCCAGCATGGTCAAATAATAATAATCACAGGCAGAACAGTTGAAACTGGAGCAGCAGCACGGCCAGGTGGACTGGGGACAGCAAGGAGTCATCATGTCACGTAGTCCTGAGGCATGGTCCTAGGGCTCAGGTCCTCCGAGAGAGAGAAAGAAAGAGAGAAAGAGAGAATTAGAGAGAGCATACTTAAATTCACACAGGACACCGGATAGGACAGAAGAAGTACTCCAGATATAACAAACTGACCCTAGCCCCCGACACATAAACTACTGCAGCATAAATACTGGAGGCTGAGACAGGAGGGGTCAGGAGACACTGTGGCCCCATCCGATGACACCCCCGGACAGGGCCAAACAGGAAGGATATAACCCCACCCACTTTGCCAAAGCACAGCCCCCACACCACTCCTGTCTCAGTTATATCGACATAACCTGAAAGGCCGCTCAGCAAGGAAGAAGCCACTGCTCCAAAACCGCCACGAAAAAAGCGAGACTACGGTTTGCAACTGCACATGGGGATAAAGATTGTACTTTTTGGAGAAATGTCCTCTGGTCTGATGAAACAAAAATAGAACTGTTTGGCCATAATGACCATCGTTATGATTGGAGGAAAAAGGGGGAGGCTTGCAAGCCGAAGAAGCACGGGGGTGGCAGCATCATGTTGTGGGGGTGCTTTGCTGCAGGATGGACTGGTGCACTTCACAAAATCGATGGCAACATGAGACTGGAAAATGATGTGGATATATTGAAGCAACATCTCAAGACATCAGTTAAAGTTAAAGCTTGGTTGCAAATGGGTCTTCCAAATGGACAATGACCCCAAGCATACTTCCAAAGTTGTGGCAAAATGGCTTAAGGACAACAAAGTCAAGGTATTGGAGTGGCCATCACAAAGCCCTGACCTCAATCCCATAGAAAATGTGTGGGCAGAACTGAAAGAGCGTGCACGAGCAAGGACAGGGCTCCGGGCAGCCGAGCGGAAATGGAGGAAAACTCGCCTCCCTGCGGACCTGGCATCCTTTCACTCCCTCCTCTCTACATTTTCCTCTTCTGTCGCTGCTGCTAAAGCCACTTTCTACCACTCTAAATTCCAAGCATCTGCCTCTAACCCTAGGAAGCTCTTTGCCACCTTCTCCTCCCTCCTGAATCCCCCTCCCCCTCCCCCCTCCTCCCTCTCTGCAGATGACTTCGTCAACCATTTTGAAAAGAAGGTCGACGACATCCGATCCTCGTTTGCTAAGTCAAACGACACCGCTGGTTCTGCTCACACTGCCCTACCCTGTGCTCTGACCTCTTTCTCCCCTCTCTCTCCAGATGAAATCTCGCGTCTTGTGACGGCCGGCCGCCCAACAACCTGCCCGCTTGACCCTATCCCCTCCTCTCTTCTCCAGACCATTTCCGGAGACCTTCTCCCTTACCTCACCTCGCTCATCAACTCATCCCTGACCGCTGGCTACGTCCCTTCCGTCTTCAAGAGAGCGAGAGTTGCACCCCTTCTGAAAAAACCTACACTCGATCCCTCCGATGTCAACAACTACAGACCAGTATCCCTTCTTTCTTTTCTCTCCAAAACCCTTGAACGTGCCGTCCTTGGCCAGCTCTCCCGCTATCTCTCTCAGAATGACCTTCTTGATCCAAATCAGTCAGGTTTCAAGACTAGTCATTCAACTGAGACTGCTCTTCTCTGTATCACGGAGGCGCTCCGCACTGCTAAAGCTAACTCTCTCTCCTCTGCTCTCATCCTTCTAGACCTATCGGCTGCCTTCGATACTGTGAACCATCAGATCCTCCTCTCCACCCTCTCCGAGTTGGGCATCTCCGGCGCGGCCCACGCTTGGATTGCGTCCTAGCTGACAGGTCGCTCCTACCAGGTGGCGTGGCGAGAATCCGTCTCCTCACCACGTGCTCTCACCACTGGTGTCCCCAGGGCTCTGTTCTAGGCCCTCTCCTATTCTCGCTATACACCAAGTCACTTGGCTCTGTCATAACCTCACATGGTCTCTCCTATCATTGCTATGCAGACGACACACAATTAATCTTCTCCTTTCCCCCTTCTGATGACCAGGTGGCGAATCGCATCTCTGCATGTCTGGCAGACATATCAGTGTGGATGACGGATCACCACCTCAAGCTGAACCTCGGCAAGACGGAGCTGCTCTTCCTCCCGGGGAAGGACTGCCCGTTCCATGATCTCACCATCACGGTTGACAACTCCACTGTGTCCTCCTCCCAGAGCGCTAAGAACCTTGGCGTGATCCTGGACAACACCCTGTCGTTCTCAACTAACATCAAGGCGGTGGCCCGTTCCTGTAGGTTCATGCTCTACAACATCCGCAGAGTACGACCCTGCCTCACACAGGAAGCGGCGCAGGTCCTAATCCAGGCACTTGTCATCTCCCGTCTGGATTACTGCAACTCGCTGTTGGCTGGGCTCCCTGCCTGTGCCATTAAACCCCTACAACTCATCCAGAACGCCGCAGCCCGTCTGGTGTTCAATCTTCCCAAGTTCTCTCACGTCACCCCGCTCCTCCGCTCTCTCCACTGGATTCCAGTTGAAGCTCGCATCCGCTACAAGACCATGGTGCTTGCCTACGGAGCTGTGAGGGGAACGGCACCTCAGTACCTCCAGGCTCTGATCAGGCCATACACCCAAACAAGGGCACTGCGTTCATCCACCTCTGGCCTGCTCGCCTCCCTACCACTGAGGAAGTACAGTTCCCGCTCAGCCCAGTCAAAACTGTTCGCTGCTCTGGCCCCCCAATGGTGGAACAAACTCCCTCACGACGCCAGGACAGCGGAGTCAATCACCACCTTCCGGAGACACCTGAAACCCCACCTCTTTAAGGAATACCTAGGATAGGATAAAGTAATCCTTCTCACCCCCCTTAAAAGATTTAGATGCACTATTGTAAAGTGGCTGCTCCACTGGATGTCATAAGGTGAATGCAGCAATTTGTAAGTCGCTCTGGATAAGTGCGTCTGCTAAATGACTTAAATGTAATGTAAATGTACACACCTGACTCAGTTATACCAGCTCTGTCAGGAACAATGGGCCAAAATTCACCCAACTTATTGTGGGAAGCTTGTGGAAGGCTTCCTGAAACGTTTGACCCAAGTTAAGCAATTTAAAGGCAATGCTACCAAATACTAATTGAGTGTATGTAAACTTCTGACCCACTGGGACTGTGATGAAAGAAATAACAGCTGAAATAAATCACTCTCTCTACTATTATTCTGACATTTCATATTCTTAAAATAAAGTGGTGATCCTAACTGACCTAAAACAGGGAATTTTTACTACGATTAAATGTCAGGAATTGTGAAAAACTGACTTTAAATGTATTTGGCTTTGTAAAACTTCCGACTTCAACTGTATGTTTTAAAGGTAGTATACAATATATGTGTCGCTTAGCAATCAGCCATCAGACGGCGTCAGTTTAACAGGTTATGATTACTTTTAGGTCAGTAACACTCTAGTATAAACGTTTGTCAGATGTTTGTTTACAGATCTCAGAAGTTATATAATGTCAAGATGAGTCCATATCCCACTTAATCGCTCATGTAGATCCAACTATACTGTATACCTCAACTCCAAATGAATGTCAAATGTAAGCAAAGCCCTGACCAATTAATTTACTTGTATTAAATAGGTATGCAGTACCTCTATCTCTTCAAAGAATTCTGGATTTTTAAATCTGTGTAGGTTTTTCGGCAAGATTGAGGTATTATATAGTTTGAGTTTCTCCTTGGGTTAGTTTGTTACCATGGATTGATACTACAGTATTCTGTATAGCGAATCAATGCGTTTTCTTTTTGTTTGTCATAACGCATTAGTCTAAAAGAGCATTTACACTTTCATCACAACATGAGATTCCATATGTGTTTTCTTATCCCATTAGGACATAGATCGGATATCCTAAGACATCAGAATTGGGCTGGCTGTGTAAATGAAGTAGATGATATGTACCCATTGACTCCTGAAGAATCTCACATCAATATTTTTGTATATATTTGATTTTAATTTACACGTTCCGGTCACTAGTCACACTTCCTTTCAACTAAAAGTAAACATACACTGTACCTACATCCCACTGGGCACACAATGGTTGACTCAGCGTTGTTTCCACGTCATTTCAATGATATGACATTGAACCAACATGGAAAAGGGGCTGTACATAATATGTGGAGAGACCCCACATATGATCAGTCCCTATAGATCTTAGGGGTTATATACCACCCTGCCATGGCTCCACCCCACATCTATTCATTCCACAAGTGTGGGAGACAACAGTGTTGGTGCAGTGTTAATATGTTTGGTCTACCGTTTTTCTGTACTGAGAAATTGTATGGGGATGGATATCTTGTGACAGTAGTATCCACAGTACTGTCGGAGCGTCATCCGAGCTGTGGAGCCAGTCTGAGACTTCATTCCTGGTAAACCTCACCGTCGTAGGGAACCCAAATAGAAGGACAGAGGAACACCCGAATTCGGGATCAAGACCTTTGAATATCAGTGTTAACTGAAAGGATTAAATTAGTTAGGTCCAAACACCAAGAAATTACTAAGGTATGACTGAAGGCCAGTTTATACTTGGTCTACAATGGAGAATTTGGAGCTGCAGTTTCCTTGTGTTTTGCTATTTGAATTCCCACAGCCTTTTTGTGGCCTAATTCTAAAACCTGATAGACCACTTTACTATTTACCGTAAGTGAGACATATTTGATTACGCAATACTTAATGATATCCAATAGAACTCTCCAGCCCTTCTATGAAGATGTAGTGTGTTTAATGACCTGTGAGGTCATTTAGTGCACTCCTCCCTTATAGAGACAGACCATCAATAAGACCAGGTTTGGGGATGAAGCTTGTGATGAGTAGCTGCTTGTAAAATACTATTTTTCAAATGACAGTAATAACATTTAAAACATGTATTTTTTGGGATATCAATATTGGAATAATGATATTTATGGGAGCTGGTTCATTTCCCCCCAAAATGACATTAATAGAACAGTCTTTTTGATGCCTAAGGTATTTCAACTCTAGTTGATAAGGTATTTGGACTCTAGCTGACAAGGTATTTCAACTCTAGTTGATAAGGTATTTGGACTCTAGTTGACAAGGTATTTGGACTCTAGCTGACAAGGTATTTGACTCTAGTTGACAAGGTATTTGGACTCTAGTTGACAAGGTATTTGGACTCTAGTTGAAATGTTTTGGGACAGTTGAGATGACCGGTGAACATAGACGATGCCTAAAAAGCAGACCTGAGATAACTATTTTTTCTGTAGAAAAACTACATACTTTGGAGGTGACTACAACTATTTGAATACAGATCCCTCAAACCCCCCAAAAAATAAATAATGTGTAGACCTTACAGTCAAATGTTTACTAACAAACACTTAACCAACAATGCAGTTTTAAGAAAATACCTTAAAGTAAGAAATAAAAGTAAGAAATAATTAAAAAGCAGCAGTAAAATAACAATAGCGAGGCTATATGCAGGGGGTACCGGTACAGAGTCAATATGCGGGGGCACCGTTTAGTCGAGGTAATTGAAGTAATATGTACATGTAGGTAGAGTTATTAAAGTGGCTATGCATAGATAATAATAGAGAGTAGCAGCAGCATGTGGTGGGGGGCGGGGCAATAAAAATAGTCTGGGTAGCCATTTGATTAGATGTTCAGGAGTCTTATGGCTTGGGGTAGAAGCTGTGAAGTGACTACTTTTCAAAACTATTTGATTACACATCTGAGAAAGTAATATTAATATTTTAATACTGATCTCAGGATGTGACAACTTTTCTGAAACTTTTGGATTGAATGCCTTCAACTATTGGTAGGGCTGTATCTGGAACTGTTGAAAATAGAAATATAATTAAAAGATCTCTTACAATCTCCTTTACTATTCCAATCTATCAAGGAAGATTTGGGAAATTAAGTGTCTTTTAGACATTCAATAGGAATATTTTGTTACTGTTAGCATTTTCAGTAACACTTAACATTAAATTGTTCTTGTACCTGTGTAATAAAACTGTATTTATTCTCAGAGCATCATTTTCTAAGCATGTTTTTACATTATACTCAGATAATTGCATTTTAATTGCATAGCAATGGACTGAGTTTCTGCAACTACTGTACAAGAGGAATAGTGACTGTTCCTTATTTCACTTATGTAATAACTCCATTACTATGCAATTATAAAGTCATTTCCAAAGACCTATTTAAAAACAAGGTTGCTATTGTAATAATCACAAAGTTACTACACATCAATAAGAACTGGATGTTAAGTGTTACTGTATTACCTTATCTCATTATGAAAATATATGTGTTAGTCATTGTAAAGCAGAAAAAGTGGTCCACTCTAATGTTCAGGTGATTCCTTTTTTTTGGTGATATTTTTAGATTTTTTGCAATAAACATGTATTTACATAGACAAAAACAACTTAACATTTACATACGTCAGCGAAGGCTGGTGGGAGGAGCTACAGGAGGAAGGGCTCATTGTAATGTCTGTAGTGGAATAAATGGAACGGAGTCAAACATGTGCTTTCCATATGTTTGCGTTTGTTACCGTTCCATGCATTCCATTCCAGTCATTACAATGAGCGCATCCTCCCATAGCTCCTCCCATCAGCCTAAACTGACATACATACATTTCAACAAACATTAACGACGTCACAATTGCTCAGACCCACATGTTCCCACCGTGTCCTTACCCAATGTTGTTTCCAATGCTTGTAAGTCTTCAGATTGTGTAATGTTGTTTCTGTCTGTAGACAGATTTTTCAATACTTCCATGTTGAGGTGATTCCATGATCCTCATGTATTTTATTCTAGGCTATATGCTATATTAAGATTCATATCTAAGAGTGCTCTGAACATATGCTTATGGTCATATATTTAGACTACAACTAACTGTTGTAGTTTTTGGTTCTTCACATAACTTGCATATATTCAAATACTTTTAAATATTATTTGTTTTTCGGACACCTGTATTTGATTATGAAAGAAATGGATGCCTTTAGTGGAAACTCTATATAAACCACATTTGAAAAGTTTCTGTGCAGGTCTGCTGAAAAGTAATGACATTCTCAATAAATGATGTGTGTGTGCCCATCGTTGCATGCGTCTTGATGCTCTGTAACATGGGTTCTCATGGTTTTCTTTTAGGTTTTTGCAATTTTTGTCTGTTTGTTTGCACAGATTGGCAGTTGGGTGTTTCGTGACCGGGGTAACATTTCTAGCTATGATACAAGACGAGGGTTTGTCTCCAGCTACAGTACACAGAGGGACAGGACCTGTCTCAATTACAAGGTGTGCTTGCGATGGTCCTATCAGCGCATGAATTGCTAAATGTACAAGCTGACCCATTTTTTCCAGTCTCTAAAAGACCAACTCGTTTAGGTCGGTGCTTCGTGCTCTGGCCCTGTCCCTCCCCGAAGGAAGGCTTTTTTGAAAAGCAGGCGGAGACTAACAACACAATCCTTTGGGGAAAACTGAAAGAACTGAACAAACACAATGGCTTCAAGTGATTCCTTCATCAACATGAATTAGAAGATGGAGCATTTTTTGTTGTTGCTACATGGTAACATTCAACTGGAATATAGCGAAGAGGATTCAAATCAAAGATTTTGATTTAGCTAGAAGCTCAACTAGAGCCAAGAGGGCAGACAAATACAGTGGCTAGCTAAGTAAGTTATTTTTCCTGCAAGCCACATAGCTAGCTAGCTAACTTTAGTTTATCTGCTGAAACCCATATTGTGTAACAATACTGTGTTACAGTACGAAAGACTATTGAGAGTAAATATTAGTTCATCATAGGAGAGCTTTAGCTTCGTCCACAGGTGATGTGGAGCAGAGCATGCTGGGTCATCTCTAACTGAGAAGAAGGAAGTAACTAGAGAAAGTACACAAGACGTGGTAAATTCAAGCCATCCCCTGTGATTACCTTTAGTTAGCATTCTTTGTTTTAGCCATATACAGTCTACCAAGTCCTCAACTACAGTTACAGTGGGTGGAAATCAAATTATTTTTCTGATTGCTCATTTAGGTAGCTAGGTAGCTAAAGACAGAGCTTGCAACTCTTACGCATTGGCCGTGAGACACATTAATCTGACCCTCTTCTCACGCTCTCATGGCGCACCTCTTATATCTCAGGCATTGAAAAATATTGCTTTTATTTTTCTAATTCGTCATTGTATAATCAGAGCATTAACATTTCAACTGTGCTCCAAATTATTTTGAAATCGGAGCATCTGTGGAACGGAACCTCTATCATTGTCCTGTCTTGCCACAGCACTGGGAACCTCACCACTTTGAAACAAATGATTGGGATCAAGGGAATTGGATGCATGTTTTAAAGAAATGCCCCTTAAGATTAGAGTGGAGCTGAATGGAGAAGGAACACGTTCTCCGCTGAGTTTATTAACTGTAAAAAGAGTAGCTCTGTTTTATGTACAATGTTGGCAACATTGGTTGCTTTTACTCCCATCCCTATTGCAGAATGCAACCTTTTGAAAGCATGTACTACAGTCGATTTAATCAGCACTTGCATTAGTTCCCCATTAGCATTTAGGCTGAGACAACAAAAAGGCAGCAGACAGACCTACAGTATGTTGTAGCAGGGAAATTTGGCAGGGTGACCTGATTTGGAACTATAACAATAATCCCATCCTCGGATGGGGCCACAGTGTCTCCTGACCCCTCCTGTCTCAGCCTCCAGTATTTATGCTGCAGTAGTTTATGTGTCGGGGGGCTAGGGTCAGTTTGTTATATCTGGAGCACTTATCCTGTCCTATCCGGTGTCCTGTGTGAATCTAAGTGTGCGTTCTCTAATTCTTTCCTTCTCTCTTTCTTTCTCTCTTTCGGAGGACCTGAGCCCTAGGACCATGCCCCAGGACTACCTGACATGATGACTCCTTGCTGTCCCCAGTCCACCTGACCGTGCTGCTGCTCCAGTTTCAACTGTTCTGCCTTATTATTATTCGACCATGCTGGTCATTTATGAACATTTGAACATCTTGGCCATGTTCTGTTATAATCTCCACCCGGCACAGCCAGAAGAGGACTGGCCACCCCACATAGCCTGGTTCCTCTCTAGGTTTCTTCCTAGGTTTTGGCCTTTCTAGGGAGTTTTTCCTAGCCACCGTGCTTCTACACCTGCATTGCTTGCTGTTTGGGGTTTTAGGCTGGGTTTCTGTACAGCACTTTGAGATATCAGCTGATGTAGGAAGGGCTATATAAATAAAATATTGTGAACCCAAAAGTGTACGTTTGATTCTAGTGGGGACAATAAATATAAAAATAATTTGGTTAGGGTGTAGGGGCAGATTTATGTAATCTTGTCTTCAGGAGATTTTATTATCTATTTACTTTATTTAGTCTGATCAGTAGAACAATTCTAATTCTTAACAATGGGCTAAAATACAAGATAATTACTGTGCTTGTCAGCAAGAACACTACTGTTATTCCCCAAACGTATTTCATTGTTCCACTTCTTCCCAAATGTGCCAGTGTGATCACATTGTTCCACTTCTTCCTAAATGTGCCAGTGTGATCACATTGTTCCACTTCTTCCTAAATGTGCCAGTGTGATCACATTGTTCCTCTTCTTCCTAAATGTGCCAGTGTAATTACATTGTTCCACTTCTTCCTAAATGTGCCAGTGTGATCACATTGTTCCACTTCTTCCCATATGTGCCAGTGTGATCACATTGTTCCACTTCTTCCTAAATGTGCCAGTGTAATCACATTATTCCACTTCTTCCTAAATGTGCCAGTGTGATCACATTGTTCCACTTCTTCCTAAATGTGCCAGTGTGATCACATTGTTCCACTTCTTCCTAAATGTGCCAGTGTGATCACATTGTTCCACTTCTTCCCATATGTGCCAGTGTGATCACATTGTTCCACTTCTTCCTAAATGTGCCAGTGTAATCACATGATTCCACTTCTTCCTAAATGTGCCAGTGTGATCACATTGTTCCACTTCTTCCTAAATGTGCCAGTGTGATCACATTGTTCCACTTCTTCCTAAATGTGCCAGTGTGATCACATTGTTCCACGTCTTCCTAAATGTGCCAGTGTAATCACATTATTCCACTTCTTCCTAAATGTACCAGTGTGATCACATTGTTCCACTTCTTCCCAAATGTGCCAGTGTAATCACATTGTTCCACTTCTTCCCAAATGTGTCAGTGTGATCACATTGTTCCACTTCTTCCTAAATGTGCCAGTGTGATCACATTGTTGCACGTCTTCCTAAATGTGCCAGTGTAATCACATTATTCCACTTCTTCCTAAATGTACCAGTGTGATCACATTGTTCCACTTCTTCCCAAATGTGCCAGTGTAATCACATTGTTCCACTTCTTCCCAAATGTGCCAGTGTGATCACATTATTCCACTTCTTCCTAAATGTGCCAGTGTGATCACATTGTTCCACTTCTTCCTAAATGTGCCAGTGTGATCACATTGTTCCACTTCTTCCTAAATGTGCCAGTGTGATCACATTGTTCCACTTCTTCCTAAATGTGCCAGTGTGATCACATTGTTCCACTTCTTCCTAAATGTGCCAGTGTGATCACATTGTTCCACTTCTTCCCATATGTGCCAGTGTGATCACATTGTTCCACTTCTTCCTAAATGTGCCAGTGTGATCACATTGTTCCACTTCTTCCTAAATGTGCCAGTGTAATCACATTGTTCCACTTCTTCCCAAATGTGCCAGTGTAATCACATTGTTCCATTTCTTCCTAAATGTGCCAGTGTGATCACATTGTTCCACTTCTTCCCATATGTGCCAGTGTGATCACATTGTTCCACTTCTTCCTAAATGTGCCAGTGTGATCACATTGTTGCACGTCTTCCTAAATGTGCCAGTGTAATCACATTGTTCCATTTCTTCCTAAATGTGCCAGTGTGATCACATTGTTCCACTTCTTCCCATATGTGCCAGTGTGATCACATTGTTCCACTTCTTACTAAATGTGCCAGTGTGATCACATTGTTCCACTTCTTCCTAAATGTGCCAGTGTGATCACATTGTTCCACTTCTTCCTAAATGTGTCATTGTGATCACATTGTTCCACTTCTTCCCATATGTGCCAGTGTGATCACATTGTTCCACTTCTTCCCAAATGTGCCAGTGTGATCACATTGTTCCACTTCTTCCTAAATGTGCCAGTGTGATCACATTGTTCCACTTCTTCCCAAATGTGCCAGTGTGATCACATTGTTCCACTTCTTCCCAAATGTGCCAGTGTGATCACATTGTTCCACTTCTTCCCAAATGTGCCAGTGTAATCACATTGTTCCATTTCTTCCTAAATGTGCCAGTGTGATCACATTGTTCCACTTCTTCCTAAATGTGCCAGTGTAATCACATTGTTCCACTTCTTCCTAAATGTGCCAGTGTAATCACATTGTTCCACTTCTTCCTAAATGTGCCAGTGTGATCACATATTGGGAATATCATATGACTTGTGTGTTTGGAAATGAATGATGAGGCTATGTATTATTGCAACCATTCATGGACAGTTTTGAATAAGTCATACAAATAAGCAAAAGGATGTTAAATGCTCCAGGAATTAAATATAATTTTTACAGTTTAGTATTGTGCACATGCTAGGCAGAGATGGTAGGGGGACTAACCTCATAAATACATATTTTGTCTGTGTAGAGTAAGATGATGTCAAGGATATTCAACTAGTAGACATAAACCTCCTAATATTGATATTCATTCAAATGTTCTTGAAAGTTGGGTGATTGAGAAATTAATTGTTATAACAAGAACATTTTCGATCACCCGGCACTTGGAAAACATAGATCAGGGGTGACCAACCCTCCTGGATAGCAAGCAGGGTTTTCTTCCAGACCTATTTTAAATAGATAGCTAGTTCACCCAAATGACAAAATGTTTGTGTCCTTACTCTATGGACAACAAGACTGCAATCTATGTTTTGGTTAACCCTTGCCATCAGCCATTAATATTTCCTGTTGGTGTAGTGGTAACAATCCCCAACCTGTGTCACATACAACTTTCCACCTGAGAACTGGGATCAATCCCTGCTTCCAACCTTCCCACCGTTTCTAGCATGTATTTGCCTGTCTGCCTATCTCATTTCATTACTGTCTGAATAAAGTGTCAAACCACCTAAATAATGTGGGAAAAAAATATTAGCATACTGTAAATTTCATCCCCCCCAAATGTGCAAAGTAACAGTCATCCAATTTTGCATCCTGAATACATCTGACCTGTGGTTTTTATTTTACACCCTGGTCATAGGCCTAAGCCATGTCAAAATATGTAGAATTGCAGGAAATGATCTTTAAAACAACAAATGGTCTCCCCATCTATGGTTTGTGCTAGGTGGAAATGAAATTCACATAGCAGATCTCACTCCAAGCCTTCTCCAAGCTTTCTTCAAAAGTTGGTAACCCTGCTAAACAACTACAGGTAGAGTCCTGATTGTAAAACCTCTTCTCTTTTTAGTCGTAGATATAGATACTAAACAGCAAGCCACCTAAACACTAAACAACCAGCCACCTAAAGCTACCAGCAAATACATGACTGGAGTTGGCTTGGTAGTTAGATAGCCTCCCAGCTAACACAGTGGATTGGGCCGATTCAGACTGCGAGTCGGGGAACTCGGCTGAGAGTCAGATTTGGCCGACGTTATGTGGCCCGGGTCTGAGCTGCCTTAGGCAGTATTACTTATGGCAAGGATGTGGGGATTGAGCTCGGACCGATTCCGGTGTGAGTTATCTGGCCCAAATCTATTACTTGAGGCTTGGGCTGATTCCGGTGTGAGTTATCTGGCCCAAATGGTCGTTTGGGATGTCCTTGTCCCATCGCACTGTAGCAACTCCTGTGGCGGGCCAGGCGCATGCATGCTGACACGGTATAACAGTTTTTTGGGTGGATGGGTACAATTTGTATGCATTAAATGTATAATAGTAATAATTAAAATGACTAAATAGAGTCATTTTGTATATATTTATTTAAATTTGCATCGGGCCGCTTCTGGGGCGATTCTGGTAAGATGCAGGCAAAGTCAGCCGAATTCCGGTAGACGGAAACGGCCCGATATACTTGGGCCGATTCTGGCCAGTCATTAATTTGTATTCCGGGCCGAGTCCGACAACCGATTCCGGCCCGATTCAATCAGTTCCGGCACCCCGGAAGAGGGCTGGTACCTGCTAAATTGTTACTATGCACTTTTTAGCAAACGTGTAACATCTGCAGCTATAAATAGTGTAGACTTGGCAGTAGAAGACCTGAACAGTATATTTGACCTATCAGCATCCCTATCAAATCAAAAAAATTCATGCAGACAACCTAAGAAAATGAAAAACAATGACATGGTTAGATGAAGAACGCAAAAACCTAAGAAAGAAATTGAGAAACCTATCCAACCAAAAACACGGAGAATACCCAGAAAACCTGTGCCTACGCTTTCACTATGGTGAAACACCAAAACAATACAGAAGATGTGTTTTTTTGTTTGTTTAATTTCGTTGTTTGTAGCTTATTTTTGAAACTTTTTTTGTACGTACATAATGTTGCCGCTACTGTCTCTTATGACAGAAAATAACTTCTATACATCAGGACTGCGATTACTCACCACGGACTAACAGAATCCTTTTTTTCAAGACTCTGACGAGCCCGACATGAAGGATGTACTGCTTCCTCAGGAACAGGCCCCGATCCCCGTGATCTGCGTGAAGAGGAGGCGGAGAAAGAGGGGCCGAAGGGCGGGCTGCCTTCTGAGAATTCGTAGGCGATTGAATAAACCCCTCCTTCCCTTTATTCTGCGAGCAAACGTGCAATTCTCTGAGAATAAAATTGCCGAGTTACACAGAAGAGTAAACTACCAACTGGACATTGAAAACTGTAACATCTTATGCTTATCAACATACTGATATGGCTGGTTATACGATGTACAGGCAGGATAGAACAGCGGCATCTAGTAAGACAAGGGGCGGCGGACTATGTATTTTTGTGAATAACAGCTGGTGCACGATATCTAAGGAAGTCTCGAGCTATTGTTCGCCTGAGATAGAGTACCTCATGATAAGCCGTAGACAACACAACCTACCGAGAGAGTTTTCAGCTGTATTCTTCGTAGCTGTTTACATACCACCACAGTCAGAGGCTTGCACGAAGACAGCATTGTATGAGCTGTATTTCGCCAGATGCAAACAAGCAAACTTTCACCCAGAGGCGACGCTCCTAGTTGCCGGGGACTTTAATGCAGGAAAACTTAAATCAGTTTTATCAAATTTCTATCAGCATGTTAAATGTACAACCAGAGGAAAAACAATTCTAGACCACCTAAACTCTATACACAAAGATACATACAAAGATCTCCCTCGCCCTCCATTTGGAAAATCTGACCATAATTCTATCCTCTTGATTCCTACTTACAAGCAAAAATTAAAGCAGGAAGCACCAGTGACTAGATCAATAAAAAAGTGATCAGATGAAGCAGATGCTAAGCTACAGGACTGTTTTGCTAGCACAGACTGGAATATGTTCCGGGATTCCTCCGATGGCATTGAGGAGTACACCACATCAGTCATTGGCTTCATCGATGACGTCATCCCCACAGTGACAGTGCGTAGATACCCCAACTAGAAGCCATGGATTACAGGCAGCATCCGCACTGAGCTAAAGGCTAGAGCTGACGCTTACAAGGAGCGGGACTCTAACCTGGACTTTTATTAGAATTCCTGCTACGCCCCCCGACGAATCATCAAACAGGCAAAGCATCAATACAGGACTAAGATTGAATCATACTACACCAGCACTGATACTCGTCGGATGTGGCAGGGCTCGCAAACTATTACAGACTACAAAGGGAACCACAGCCGAGAGCTGCCCAGTGACACGAGTCTACCAGAA
Source organism: Oncorhynchus nerka (assembly GCF_034236695.1). Classification (NCBI taxonomy): domain Eukaryota; kingdom Metazoa; phylum Chordata; class Actinopteri; order Salmoniformes; family Salmonidae; genus Oncorhynchus; species Oncorhynchus nerka. Next base: position 15,388,147 of record NC_088419.1, on the reverse strand, counting down.
GAGCTAAACTACTTATATGCTCGCTTTGAGGCAAATAACACTGAGAACAACAGCTGTTCCGGAAGACTGTTTGATCACGCTCTCCGCAGCCGATGTGTGTAAGACCTTTAAACAGGTCAACAAAGCAGCAGGGCCAGACTGATTACCAGGACGTGTACTGCGACCATGCACTGCCCAACAGGCAAGACTCTTCACTGACATTTTCAACCTCTCCCTGTCCGAGTCTGAAAATCCAACAAGTTTTAAGCAGACCACCATAGTCCCTGTGCCCAAGAACACTAAGGTAACATGCCTAAATGACTACCGACCCGTAGCACTCACGTCTGTAGCCATGAAGTGCTTTGAAAGGCTGGTCATGGCTCACATCAACACCATCATACCAGAAACTCTAGACCCACTCAAATTTGCATACCGCCCCAACAGATCCACAGATGATGCAATCTCTACTGCACTCCACACTGCCCTTTCCCACCCGGACAAAAGGAACACCTATATGAGAATGCTATTCATTCACTACAGCTCAGCGTTCAACACCAAAGCTCATCAATAAGCTAAGGACCCGGGGACTAAACACCTCCCTCTGCGACTGGATCCTGGACATCCTGACGGGCCGCCCCCCAGGTGGTAAGGGTAGGTAACAACACATCCACCACGCTGATCCTCAACACAGGGGCCTCTCAGGGGTGCGTGCTCAGTCCCCTCCTGTATTCCCTGTTCACTCATGACTGCATGGCCAGGCACGACTCCAACACCAACATTTAATTTTCCAATGACACAACAGTGGTAGGCCTGATCACCAACAACGATGAGACAGCCTATAGGGAGGAGATCAGAGATCTGGCCTTGTGGTGCCAGGACAACAACCTCTCCTTCAATGTAATCAAGACAAAGGAGATGATTGTGGACTTCAGGAAAAAAGGACCGAGCATGCCCCCATTCTCATTGACAGGGCTCCAGTGGAGCAGGTTGAGCGCTTCAAGTTCCTTGGTGTCCACATCACCAACAAACTAACATGGTCCAAGCACACCAAGACAGTCATGAAGAGGGCACAACAAAATCTATTCCCCCTCAGGAGACCAGGTAGTGTCAGCGCCCTGCAATTTCACCGGATGTTGGCCAGGTGGGACACACTACAGAGGGTAGTGCGTATGGCCCAGTACATCACCAGGGCTAAGCTTCCTGCCATCCAGGACCTCTATACCAGGGGGTGTCAAGGCCCTAAACATTGTCAAAGACTCCAGCCACCCTAGTCATAGACTGTTCTCTGCTACCGTATGGCAAGCTGTATCGGAGTGCCAAGTCTAGGTCTGAGAGGCTTCTAAACAGCTTCTACCCCCAAGCCATAAGACTCCTGAACATCTAGTCAAATGGCTACCTAGACTATTTGCATTGAACCCCCTCCCCCTCTTTACACCATTGCTACTCTTTGTTGTCATCTATGCATAGTCACTTTAACAACTCTACCTACATGTACATACTACCTCAACACCGGTGCCCCCGCACATTGACTCTGTATCGGTAACCCCCTGTATATAGTCTCGCTATTGTTATTTTACTGCTGCTCTTTAATTACTTGTTAGTTTAATCTCTTAACCACTTCTGGAAAAATGTGAAAACTCTAAACAAACATGAAGAGCTCTCTAACCAAAATGGAACCACTTCTCCAATCTTTGCCTCTGTAACAAAGAACAAACAGCAAAAACATATCAAATGATCAAATGCAATTCTTAGAATCAACTATTGAAACCCACCTGATTGTCCAATTACATTGAATTAACTACAGGACAAAATACAAACCCTCTAACCCAAAAAGGCCTGTGGGTTTGATGTTATCCTACATTAAATGATAAAATATACAGGCCACACATTCCAATTTGCTATACTTAAAATCTTTAACATCATCCTCAGCTCTGGCATATTCCCCAATATTTGGAACCAAGGACGGATCATCCCAATCCACAAAAGTGGAGACAACTTTGTCCCCCACAACTACAGGGGGATATGCGTCAACAGCACCCTTGGGAAAATCCTCTGCATTATCATTAACAGCAGACTGGTACATTTCTTCAGCGAAAACAATGTACTGAGTAAATGTCAAATTGGCTTTTTACTAAAGTACCGGACAAAGACAAAACAAATGGAAAATGAAAAGTGGATCGGCGATGGATAGAAGGCCGGTGACGTCGACCGCCAAACGCCGCCCGAACAAGGAGAGGGACCGACTTCGGTGGAAGTCGTGACATTGGTAGTCATTGGAAGTCGTGACATTACATGTCTTCTCCCTGGACCTCCTCAATGTCCACCTCTTAAATATCAGACTCTGAGGCCTCATTATCACTGTCACTTTCCAACCTTGTTGAGGATGGCTTGTTGTCAGGCTCAAAAAGCCTCAAATTTGCCCAGATGGCCACCAATTTTTCAACCTTTGTATTGGTCAGCCTATTGTGTGCTTTGGTGTGTGTGTTCCCAAACATGGACCAGTTGCGCTCTGAGGCAGCTGATGTTGGTGGGATTTGGAAGATGATGGAGGCAACAGGGGAAAGAGCCTCAGATCCACAAAGTCCCTTCTACCAGGTGGCTGATGAGATATGTTGGCACGACTACCACATTGCATTTGTATTTGTATTTATTATGGATCCCCATTAGTTGCTGCCAAAGCAGCAGCTACTCTTCCTGGGGCCCAGCAAAATGAAGGCAGTTATACAATTATAAAAACATTACAATACATTCACAGATTTCACTACACACTGTGTGCCATCAGGCCCATAATCCCCACCCCACCACATATCTACAGTACTAAATCCATGTGTATGTATAGTGCGTATGTTATCGTGTGTGTGTGTATCCATGTGTCTGTGCCAATGTTTGTGTTGCTTCACAGTCCCCGCTGTTCCATAAGGTGTTTTTTTCATCTGTTTTTAAATCTAATTTCCTTGCTGGTATCAGTTACTTGATGTGGAATAGAGTTCCATGTAGTCATGGCTCTATGTAGTACTGTGTGCCTCCCATAGTCTGTTCTGGACTTGGGGACTGTGAAGCGACCTCTTGTGGTATGCATGTGTGTCCGAGCTCTGTGCCAGTAGTTTAGACAGACAGCTCGGTGCATTCAACATGTCCATACCTCTCATAAATAAAAGTAGTGATGAAGTCAATCTCTCCTCCACTTTCAGCCAGGAGAGATTGACATGCATATTATTAATATTATCTCTCTGTGTACATCCAAAGGCCAGCTATGCTGCCCTGTTCTGAGCCAGTTGCAATTTTCCTAAGTCCTTTTTTGTGGCACCTGACGACACGAATGAACAGCAGTCAAGGTGCGACAAAACTAGGTCCTGTAGGACCTGCCTTGTTGATAGTGTTGTGTGGCAGACGTCGGGGAGAGGTGAGGGGAGTGGTAATTGAGGAGAGATATCTTGCATGTAGCTGGCTCCACCCCCCACACCTTATATGGACTTCCTGCCCCAACGAGGAAAGGCTGGAAGTGGCCTGCACAAAGGGCATGAGAAGAAGCATGACGAGTGAGAGAAGCATGACGAGTGAGAGAAGCATGACGAGTGAGAGAAGCATGACGAGTGAGAGAAGCATGACGAGTGAGAGAAGCAAAAGCTGTGTGATTGCCCGCCCCCCCCCCCCCCCCCCAGTGCACTATGAATTTCTTCTCTTACATCTGCAAGCAGAGTCTGAACATCAGACAGGATGGTATTTTCTCCCTCAACCCTCCCTCAATCCATGCAATGGCTACTGTTATAGGTTTCAGGAGTTTCAGGCTGCTTACCACTCTCTTCCAAAACGCATCATCCAGGAGGATCCTCTTGATGTGGCTGTCCATATTGGCAGACTATGATATGGCCATTTCTTTTAGAGACTCCTTCCCCTCCAGGAGACTGTCAAACATGATGACACCACCACCCCAATGGGTGTTACTGGGCAGCTTCAATGTGGTGCTCTAATTCTTCTCACTTTGCTTGGTGAGGTAGATTGCTGCTATACCTTGATGAACCTTCACATACCTAACCATTTCCTTGGCTCTCTTGTAGAGTGTATCCATTGTTTTCAGTGCCATGATGTCCTTGAGGAGCAGATTCACTGCATGAGCAGCACAGCCAATGGGTGTGATGTGAAGGTAGGACTCCTCCACTTTAGACCAAGCAGCCTTCATGTTCGCAGCATTGTCTGTCACCAGTGCAAATACCTTCTGTGGTCCAAGGTCATTGATAACTGCCTTCAGCTCATCTGCAATGTAGAGACCGGTGTGTCTGTTGTCCCTTGTGTCTGTGCTCTTTTAGAATACTGGTTGAGGGGTGGAGATGATGTAGTTAATTATTCCTTGCCCACGAACAGTCAACCACCCATCAGAGATGATTGCAATACAGTCTGCTTTCTCTATGATTTGCTTGACCTTCACTTAAACTCTGTTGAACTCTGCATCCAGAAAATGAGTAGATAAAGCATGTTTGGATGGAGGGGTGTATGCTGGGTGAAGAACATTCAGAAATCTCTTCCAATACACATTGCCTGTGAGCATCAGAGGTGCACCAGTTGCATACACAGTTCGAGCAAGACATTCATCAGCATTTCTCTGACTGCGTTCCTCCATTGAGTCAAAAAAACTTCTGATTCCAGGAGGACCATGAGCTGTTTCTAATAATAAGGTGTCTGATTCATCATTTTCACCTCAAATAGAAGTAGAGGGACTTTTGTCAGAGGTTGTTTGTTGTGAGCGCTGAGGGAACTTTATGCACTTGGCCAGATGATTCCACATCTTTGTTGCATTATTCACATATGATTTGGTACAGTATGTGCAAATGTACACAGCTTTTCATTCTACATTAGCTGCAGTGAAATGTCTCCACACATCAGATAGTGCCTGTGGCATTTTTCTGTAAAGATGTTTTTTAATTGAGTAAAAACAATTAAAAATACATTTGCAAACATAATTGTGAGGTCTCGGGTCCGCTCACCAACCAAGAATTCACAAAATGGGACAAACGTAAAACACAAAATAATGCATGCGGAGCCGAATTTGGCCTATACCCACTAATTATCAAAATCCGGAAAATAACTGTTAAATTCTACAGCCACCTAAAAGGAAGCGATTCCCACACCTTTCATAACAAAGCCATCACCTACAGAGAAATTAACCTGGAAAAGAGTCCCCTAAGCAAGCTCATCCTGGGGCTCTGTTCACAAACACACCCCACAGAGCCCCATGACAGCAACACAATTAGACCCAACCAAATCATGGGAAAACAAAAGGATAATTACTTGACACATTGGAAAGCATTTGCAAAAAAAACAGAGCAAACTAGAATGCTATTTAGCCCTAAACAGAGAGTACACAGTGGCAGAATGCCTGACCACCGTGACTGAGCCAAAATTAAGGAAATCTTGACTATGTACAGCCGCCGAAGGCAGACCTGGCTCTCAAGAGAAGAGAGGCTATGTGCGCACTTCCCATAAAATGAGGTGGAAACTGAGCTGTACTTCCTAACCTCCTGCTAAATGTATTTTTAAAAAACCTTTATTTAACTAAGTCAGTTAAGAACTAATTCTTATTTTCAATGACGGCCTAGTGGGTTAACTGCCTGTTCAGGGGCAGAACGACAGATTTGTACTTCGTCAGCTCGGGGGTTTGAACTTGCAACCTACCGGTTACCAGTCCAATGCTCTAACCACTCGGCTATCCTGCCACCCATGTATGACCATATTAGAGACATATATTTCCCTCAGATTACACAGACCCACAAAGAATTCAAAAACAAATTCAATTTTGATAAATTCCAATATCTGTTGGGTGAAATACCACAGTGTGCAATCACAGCAGCAATATTTGTGACCCCAAGTAAAGGGCAACCAGTGAAGAACAAACACCATTGTCAATACAACCTATATTTATGTTTATTTATTTTCCCTTTTGTATTTCAACTATTTGCACATCGTTACAACATTGTATATATACATAATATTACATCGTTACAACACTGTATATAGATATAATGACATTTGAAATGTCTTTAATCTTTTGGAACTTTTGTATGTGTAATGTTCACTGTAATTGTTTTGTTTATTTCACTTTTATTTACCTATTTCACATGATTTGGAAATGTGAACATATGTTTCCCATGCCAATAAAGCCCCTTAAATGTAAATTGAATTGAGAGAGTGTGAGAGAAAGACAGTAGATGGGGGTGAGAATAAGGAATTGCTGCTCGCTTCAACTCACTTCACTTGCCAGGAACAAAGAGTGATGGGAGGTACTTGACATAACTCTCTTCCTGGCCGTGTTTGGGGGCTGGGGTGGTGAGAGGGGTGAGTGGGCGTGAGGAGGTGTGTGGGGGGATATGTAGATTCCAATGTGGACTTATCAAACATTCTAAAGAGGAACCAGAGAGTTGATTTCGAGGACTTGATACAAACTAATGCTGTTAATATAGTAATGCCTATACGCAGTGAGAGAGCCAGGGTGAAATGCCCCTTCTGTTGGAAAGGTGGCATCCTATGACGGTGCCATGTTGAAAGTCACTAACCTCTTCAGTATGGGTCATTCTGCTGCCAATATTTGTCTATGGCGATTGCATGGCTGTGAGCTCGATTTTATACACCAGTCAGCAACGGGTGTGGCTGAAATAGCCAAATCCACTCATTTGAAAGGGTGTCCACATACCTTTGAACAGAAATATCAACGCAACCTAAAGTACAGTGCAATTGGCATGCTGACTGCAGGAATGTCCAGCAGAGCTGTTGCCAGGGAACTGAATGTTCATTTCCCTACTATAAGCCGCCTCAGATATTGTTTTAGAGAAATTGGCAGTACGTCCAAACGGCCTCACAACTGCAGACAGGACCTCCTTTTCTGAGACTAACCACCCGGACAGCTGATGAAACTGTGTTTGCACAACCAAGAGAATTTCTGCACAAACTGTCTCAGGAAAGCTAATCTGAGTGCTTGTCATCCTCACCAAGGTCTTGATCTGACTTCAGTGGGCAAATGTTCACATTCGACTAGAGAGAAGTGTGCTCTTCATGGATGAATCCTGGTTTCAACTGTAAGGGGCAGATGGCAGACAGCGTGTATATCATCGTCTGTGCAACTTGTTTGCTGATGTCAACATTGTGCCCCATGGTGGTGGTGGGGTTATGGTATGGGCAGGTAGAAAGAAAGAAAGCCAGGCGGTCGGCTAATACTCCTATTACTCAGCAAATACTTCCGGCGCCGGCAGAGATGGCCGCCTCGCTTCGCGTTCCTAGGAAACTATGCAGTTATTTCTTACATTGGTACCCCAGGTCATCTTAGGTTTCATTACATACAGTCGAGAAGAACTACTGAATATAAGAGCAGCGTCAACTCACCATCAGTTCGACCAAGAATATGACTTTCGCGAAGCGGATCCTGTGTTCTGCCTTTCAACCAGGACAACGGAATGGATCCCAGCCGGCGACCCAAAAAAACGACTTCGTAAAAGGGGGAAACGAAGCGGTCTTCTGGTCAGACTCCGGAGACGGGCACATCGTGCACCACTCCCTAGCATACTTCTCGCCAATGTCCAGTCTCTTGACAACAAGGTTGATGAAATCCGAGCAAGGGTAGCATTCCAGACGGACATCAGAGACTGTAACGTTCTTTGCTTCACGGAAACATGGCTCACTGGAGAGACGCTATCGGAGTCGGTGCAGCCAGCTGGTTTCTCCACGCATCGCGCCGACAGAAACAAACATCTTTCTGGTAAGAAGAGGGGCGGGGGCGTATGCTTCATGGTTAACGAGAAGTGGTGTGGCCACAACAACATACAGGAACTCAAGTCCTTCTGTTCACCTGATTTAGAATTCCTCACAATCAAATGTCGATCACATTATCTACCAAGGGAATTCTCTTCGATTATAATCCACACTCCAAGACTGCTTCCATCACGTGGACTGGGATATGTTTCGTATTGCATCAAACAACAACATTGACGAATACGCTGATTCGGTGAGCGAGTTCATTAGAACGTACGTTGAAGATGTCGTTCCCATAGCAACGATTAAAACATTCCCAAACCAGAAACCGTGGATTGATGGCAGCATTCGCGTGAAACTGAAAGCGCGAACCACTGCTTTTAATCAGGGCAAGGTGACCGGAAACATGACCGAATACAAACAGTGTAGCTATTCCATCCGCAAGGCAATCAAACAAGCTAAGCGTCAGTATAGAGACAAAGTAGAATCTCAATTCAACGGCTCAGACACAAGAGGTATGTGGCAGGGTCTACAGTCAATAACGGATTACAAAAAGAAAACAAGCCCTGTCACGGACCAGGATGTCTTGCTCCCAGGCAGACTAAATAACTTTTTTGCCCGCTTTGAGGACAATACAGTGCCACGGACACGGCCAGCAACCAAAACATGCGGACTCTCCTTCACTGCAGCCGACGTGAGGAAAACATTTAAACGTGTCAACCCTCGCAAGGCTGCAGGCCCAGACGGCATCCCCAGCCGCGCCCTCAGAGCATGCGCAGACCAGCTGGCTGGTGTGTTTACGGACATATTCAATCGATCCCTATCCCAGTCTGTTGTTCCCACATGCTTCAAGAGGGCCACCATTGTTCTTGTTCCCAAGAAAGCTAAGGTAACTGAGCTAAACGACTACCGCCCCGTAGCACTCACTTCCGTCATCATGAAGTGCTTTGAGAGACTAGTCAAGGACCATATCACCTCCACCCTACCTGACACCCTAAACCCACTCCAATTTGCTTACCGCCCAAATAGATCCACAGACGATGCAATCTCAACCACACTGCACACTGCCCTAACCCATCTGGACAAGAGGAATACCTATGGGAGAATGCTGTTCATCGACTACAGCTCGGCATTCAACACCATAGTACCCTCCAAGCTCGTCATCAAGCTCGAGACCCTGGGTTTCGACCCCGCCCTGTGCAACTGGGTACTGGACTTCCTGACGAGCCGCCCCCAGGTGGTGAGGGTAGGCAACAACATCTCCACCCCGCTGATCCTCAACACTGGGGCCCCACAAGGGTGCGTTCTGAGCCCTCTCCTGTACTCCCTGTTCACCCACGACTGCGTGGCCACGCACGCCTCCAACTCAATCCTCAAGTTTGCGGAGGACACAACAGTGGTAGGCTTGATTACCAACAACGACGAGACGGCCTACAGGGAGGAGGTGAGGGCCCTCGGAGTATGGTGTCAGGAAAATAACCTCACACTCAACGTCAACAAAACTAAGGAGATGATTGTGGACTTCAGGAAACAGCAGAGGGAACACCCCCCTATCCACATCGATGGAACAGTAGTGGAGAGGGTAGCAAGTTTTAAGTTCCTCGGCGTACACATCACAGACAAACTGAATTGGTCCACCCACACAGACAGCATCGTGAAGAAGGTGCAGCAGCGCCTCTTCAACCTCAGGAGGCTGAAGAAATTCGGCTTGTCACCAAAATCACTCACAAACTTCTACAGATGCACAATCGAGAGCATCCTGTCGGGCTGTATCACCGCCTGGTACGGCAACTGCTCCGCCCACAACCGTAAGACTCTCCAGAGGGTAGTGAGGTCTGCACAACGCATCACCGGGGGCCAACTACCTGCCCTCCAGGACACCTACACCACCCGATGTCACAGGAAGGCCATAAAGATCATCAAGGACAACAACCACCCGAGCCACTGCCTGTTCACCCCGCTATCATCCAGAAGGCGAGGTCAGTACAGGTGCATCAAAGCTGGGACCGAGAGACTGAAAAACAGCTTCTATCTCAAGGCCATCAGACTGTTAAACAGCCACCACTAACATTGAGTGGCTGCTGCCAACACACTGACTCAACTCCAGCCACTTTAATAATGGGAATTGATGGGAAATGATGTAAAATATATCACTAGCTACTTTAACAATGCTACCTAATATAATGTTTACATACCCTACATTATTCATCTCATATGTATATGTATATACTGTACTCTATATCATCTACTGCATCTTTATGTAATCTTTGTATCACTAGCCACTTTAACTATGCCACTTTGTTTAAATACTCATCTCATATGTATATACTGTACTCAATACCATCTACTGTATCTTGCCTATGCTGCTCTGTACCATCACTCATTCATACATCTTTATGTACCTATTCTTTATCCCTTTACACTTGTGTCTATAAGGTAGTAGTTTTGGAATTGTTAGCTAGATTACTCGTTGGTTATTACTGCATTGTCGGAACTAGAAGCACAAGCATTTCGCTACACTCGCATTAACATCTGCTAACCATGTGTATGTGACAAATAAAATTTGATTTGATTTGATTCAATTTAGGCATAAGACATGGACAATGAGCACAATTGCATTTTATCGATGGCAATTTGGATGCATAGAGATACCATGATAAGATCCTGAAGCCCATTGTCGTGCCATTCACCCGCCTTCATCACCTCATGTTTCAGCATGATAATGCACGGCCCCATGTCGCAAGGATCTGTATACAATTTCTGGATGCTGAAAATGTCCCAGTTCTTCCATGGCCTGTATACTCACCAGACATGTCACCAATTGAGCCTGTTTGGGATGCTCTGGATTGACGAGTACGACAGGGTGTTTCAGTTCCCGCCAATATCCAGCAATTTCGCACAGCCATTGAAGAGGAGTGGGACAACATTCCACAGGCCACAATCAACAGCACCAACTCTATGCGAAGGAGATGTGTTGCGCTGCATGAGGCAAACCAGATACTTTTCTGATCCATATATGAACTGTAATTCAGTAAAATCTTTGAAATTCTTGCGTGTTCCGTTTATATATTTGTTCAGTGTGTGTGTGTGTGTGTGTGTGTGTGTGTGTGTGTGTGTGTGTGTGTGTGTGTGTGTGTGTGTGTGTGTGTGTGTGTGTGTGTGTGTGTGTGTGTGTGTGTGTGTGTGTGTGTGTGTGTGTGTGTGTTACTAAGTCACATGAAGGACATTCAACCAGTGGATATCTCAGGCGCCCCAGCAGGCCTCCTTTGTGGATGAACAGAAGATGTGTGGAACAGTAAGAAGAGAGCGAGAGAGACAAAGGACAAATGAGAGAGGGAGAGATAATAAGAACAACGGGGACAGAGGGTGGAGAGAGGCCATAGAGAGGAGGGGAGAAGAGCAAGAGTGAGAGAGACAAAGGACAAATGAGAGATGGAGAGATAATAAGAACAACGGGGACAGAGGGTGGAGAGAGGCCGTAGAGAGGAGGGGAGAAGAGCAAGAGTGAGAGAAAGAAAAAGGAGAGAATGCCAGAGAAAGGGAAATAGAGAGAGGGAGGAGAGAGAAAGAGAGAGAGATAGGAGTGTGGGGGAGAGATATAGAGAGGAGGGGGGAAGCTGTGCTGGTATACGGTTTGGAAAGTTTATTCCAGTGTCTTCTTCCATTAATCTGCTCCCAATAATCCACCACTGCTGGGGCCTATTTATAGAACAGGAAATGATTAACTGCCCAAATACTCTACCACAAAAAGATCAGCTCCCCCTTCTCTCTTTTTCTTTCTCTCTCTCCATCTCTCTCACTCTCTCACATTTCTTCCTCTCTCTCTCTCTCTCTCTCTCTCTCTCTCTCTCTCTCTCTCTCTCATTCTCACTATCATCTCCCCCCTCTCTTTCTCACTCTCTCTGTATCCTTCTCTCTATAGTTTCTCCCCTCTCTTTTCTCTTTCTCTTTCTCTCGCTCGCTCTCTCTCTCTACATCTCTATATTTCTCTCTCTGTCTCTCTCATATATATACAGTATATATATATATGTATCTCAGCTGGTGTACAGTACACTCAGGCTTCATTTTGTGGTTCCATTCTCAGTTGAATTATGTTTGACTTGTGGGTGAGGATAAGGCATTCAAATACATGTGTTTTTTCTGTTAAGTATTTCACAAAAGGGTTTATGGAAATGGTAATTATCAGAGAGGGGCTTGCGAGAGTACACCAGCCTAGTTCTCCTCCATAAGAACATTTCAGAGCAATTTAAGCATTTTAAAGAGTGCATCAGTGACCGAGTTTAAATGGAGTTTGACCAGTGAGAGCTGGGAAGAGCACACACACACTAACAAACACACACACACACACACACACACACACACACACACATGGACTCAACCTCTCTGTTCCAGCGAGGAGAGAAAGAGCAATAGTGTGTATCAGACTTGGAACCAACCCACTGGGGACAGACGTCAGTTCAACGTCTAGTTTTCATTTACATTTGGTTGAGTTGTCAATTATCTCAATGTGAACTCAAATACAAATTTCATCTGCTCAATGTATTTTGGTTAGAAGTTAAAAGACTAAAGTCCCTTATATTGATTACTTTTTGCAAATCCAATCAGTTTTCCACTTCGATTCAACGTCATCAAATTTTATTTTGGGCTTGAAATGACATGAAAACAACAATGATTCAACATCTTTTTTTTGTGGGAGGGTGGATCTGTATTTATGTGATTTATGGAGGAGGATGGGAGAGAGGGAAGAGGAGAAATAAGGAGAGAGCCGGCCTCACCAGGCTGACCTCATTACAGCACACCCAGAATAGAGGGGGAAAGATCAAGTCTGTTTGCTTTTCATTCTTCTACCTTTTCTCACTCACTTTATTTGCATGGTACATACTGTACATACTTAAACTTCATTCGGAAAGTATTCAGACCCCTTCCCCTTTTCCACATTTTGTTACGTGACAGACTTATTCTAAAATTGATTAAATTAAATGTGCTCCTCATCAATCTACACACAATACCCCATAATGACAAAGTGAAAACAGGTTTTGAGCAACTTTATTTACATTAGTATTCAGACCCTTAGCTATGAGACTCAAAATTAACCTCAGGTGTATCCTGTTTCCATTGATCATCCTTGAGATGTTTCTACAACTTGTTTGGACATGATTTGGAAAGACACACACCTGTATATTTAAGGTCCCACAGTTGACAGTGCAGGTCAGAGCAAAAACCAAGCCATGAGGTTGAAGGAATTGTTCGTAGAGCTCCGAGACAGAATTTTGTTGAGGCACAGACCTGGGAAAGAGTACCAAAAAATGTCTGCAGCATTGAAGGTCCCCAAGAACACAGTGGCCTCCATCATTCTTAAATGGAAAGAGTTTGGAACCACCAAGACTCTTCCTAGAGCTGGGCGCCCGGCCAAACTGAACAATCGGGGAGGTGACAAAAACCTGATGGTCACTCTGACAGAGCTCCAGAGTTCCTCTGTGGAGATGGGAGAACCTTTCAGAAGGACAACCATCTCTGCAGCACTCCACCAATCAGGCTTTATGGTAGAGTGGCCAGATGGATGCCACTCCTCAGTAAAAGGTACATTACAGCCTTAAACTTGGAGTTTGCCAAAAGGCACCTAAAGGACTCTCAGACCATGAGAAACCTGATTGAATGCCAAGTGTGAACTGTGGTGGTGGCAGGATCATGCTGTGGGAATGTTTTTCAGCGGCAGGGACTGGGAGACCAGTCTGGATTAAGGGACAGATGAACAGAGCAAAGTACAGAGAGACCCTTGATGAAAACGTGCTCCAGAGGCTTAGGACCTCAGACTGGGGCAGAGGTTCACCTTCCAACAGGACAATGACCTTAAGCACATAGCCAAGACATTGCAGGAATGGCTTCGGAACAAGTCTCTGAATATCCTTGAGAGGCACAACCAGAGCCTGGCCTTGAACCTGATCGAACATCTCTGGAGAGACCTGAAAATAGCTGTGCAGAGACTCTCCCCATCCAACCTGACAGAGCTTGAGAGGATCTGCAAAGAAGAATGGGAGAAACTCCCTAAATACAGGTGTGCCAAGCTTATAGAGTCATATATACTCAGGAAGTCTCAAGGCTGTAATCTCTGCCAAAGTTGCTTCAACAAAGCACTGAGTAAAGGGTCTGAATACTTATGTAAATGTTATATTTAATTTATTTTTAATTTTTAATACATTTGAAAACATTTCTGAAAACCTGTTTTTGCTCCGTCATTGTGGGGTATTGTGTGTAGATTGAGGGGGGGGGGGGGATTATTTAATAAATGTTTTAATAAAGCTGTAATGTAACTATTTACAACAAAAAACTCTTTCCATGTCCTAGAAGTTGTGTGATTACCATTTTACTCATCTGATCTAACATGATACAGACCAACGCACCCCCACAAAACTTCCTGAGAAGGAATTTGGTAAGGCCCAAACTTTCTAAGATCCATTTTCAGATTCATGTAATCATTTCTGTACACCTTTACCCTTTGATCTAAAAATGAAATAAAAAGCAAACCACAAACCCCTTACAAATTGCAGCAAAGCAAGCAAGCTGGGTTGTGGCGGTTAGAATCGCAGATGAGCCCAGCATCTCTTCTGCCCATCACAACAGCAGCCTTGGGAGAATTCTGCTGACTTGGGCAATAGGGGGCTGAAAACCTATCAAAGCATGGCTGCTGAGATATGAATGGGACACGTTGGGCTTGTACCGAAAGGGGTGGGTGAGAAGAATCTCAGGTTATTGACTATCTGACAGTGATGTTAGTCTTACCAGCTTGTTTGTGTCTGTGTTCCAGCTTGGTGGCTGTTCAGGCTGCTTAGTGCTCTTTCAGTCCCAGTTTGTGGAGCTGATTCCTTCCTGCTCTAGGGTGTTGGTCTTTGTCATTGCCAGTTTGTGGAGCTGATTCCTTCCTGCTCTAGGGTGTTGGTCTTTGTCATTGCCAGTTTGTGGAGCTGATTCCTTCCTGCTCTAGCGTGTTGGTCTTTGTCATTGCCAGTTTGTGGAGCTGATTCCTTCCTGCTCTAGGGTGTTGGTCTTTGTCATTGCCAGTTTGTGGAGCTGATTCCTTCCTGCTCTAGTGTGTTGGTCTTTGTCAT
>NC_088419.1:14970825-15065825 GCF_034236695.1 Oncorhynchus nerka | reverse complement strand
GGCCCAACTGTCTTAAACGCTAGGCTACCTGCCACCCTAATATAGCACTTCTCAGCATGGGGCGGCAGTGTAGCCTAGTGGTTAGAGCGTTGGACTAGTAATCGGAAGGTGGCAAGTTCAAAAACCCGAGCTGACAAGGTACAAATCTGTCGTTCTGCCCCTGAACAGGCAGTTAACCCACCATTCCTAGGCAGTCATTGAAAATAAGAATGTGTTCTTAACTGACTTGCCTAGTTAAATAAAGGTAAAAAATAATATCCTAAACCCCTAACATTATACTGATATATGTTGGGGTTAGGGTTGTCTATCAGTTTCGCATCTAATAATATCAACTGGAAACTTTAGTGGAAGAACTAAGAACTGTATGTCACTTCTCTCGGTGTTTGTACTTGTGCACTCCTCCCCATGCATTTTAAAGCATTTGATTGGTGAAAGTACGGGCTAAACAGAGTTTCCGGTGATACTTTATTTGGATAGTCCATCTGTAGATGCTCTAAAGACCATATATTTATGAACCAACATAAATAAAATAAGAGTGCATCATTTAGCTACAGCGGATCAATAGCTTCTAAAAAATACCTGTTGATTCAGTTTTATCACTGGCTCTTTAAACAGCTTGTTGGGCAGGAAAATTTATAACAGCTTGCAGCGTGCGAGCCAAATTTATAACAGCTTGTGGGCAGCGTGAGCCAAATTTATAACAGCTTGTTGGGCAGCAAATTTATAACAGCTTGTTGGGCAGCGTGCGAGCCAAATTTATAACAGCTTGTTGGGCAGCGTGCGAGCCAAATTTATAACAGCTTGTTGGGCAGCGTGCGAGCCAAATTTATAACAGCTTGTTGGGCAGCGTGCGAGCCAAATTTATAACAGCTTGTTGGGCACAGCAAATTTATAACAGCTTGTTGGGCAGTTGAATGATTTGTGGGCAACCTTTAACCTTGGAATGATTTTGAACCTCTAACCTCATCTTCCTCATCTTCCCATGGCTGTCAGTAACATTTCAACTAACTAACACAAAACACTTAACCCTTTCCCTAACCCGTAGGGAAGTGAACAAGTGCACACTTTAAGAAAAAGGACCGATAATTGGAACGCAGGACTTATACACTGATGTGTTCAAGTATGGTTGTAGTTCTAGTTCTGTCCAGCCCGTGGAAGAATACGGTAAGCAGCAGAGAACAAGAGGTGTAATCAAACTTAAGTACCTGCTACCTACCAACACAGATTCTGATCCTCAACACGATAAAAATCACTATGGGAGATAACCAACCACAAAGTAGCCCCCCTTCCAAATCCCCATGGAGATAACCAACCACAAAGTAGCCCCCCTTCCAAATCCCCATGGAGATAACCAACCACAAAGTAGCCCCCCTTCCAAATCCCCATGGAGATAACCAACCACAAAGTAGCCCCCCTTCCAAATCCCCATGGAGATAACCAACCACAAAGTAGCCCCCCTTCCAAATCCCCATGGAGATAACCAACCACAAAAAGTAGCCCCCTTCCAAATCTGGTAACCAACCACAAAGTACGCCCCAATTATCCTAAATACACTGAATTATTCACTGGTGTAAACGGGGAACCCTTCTAATAGGCTTCTTGTAAATCCAGCCAGTGTCCGATTTCTAATAGGCAAATCCCCATGGAGATAACACAAAAACCACAAAGCCATTTTCCAGCCCCACAAAGTTCCAAATCTTGAGTGGGTGGGGTTATATCCTTCCTGTTTGGCCCTGTCCGGGGTGTCCTTGGATGGGGCCAGATAACCAACCACAAATGTAAATGTTTGTGTCGTCTCAGGGGGCTAGTTTGGTCATTTTGTTATATCTGGAGTACTTCTCCTGTCCTATTCGGTGTCCTGTGTGAATCTAAGTGTGCGTTCTCTAATTCTCTCCTTCTCTCTTTCTTTCTCTCTCTCAGAGGACCTGAGCCCTAGGACCATGCCCCAGGACTACCTGACATGATGACTCCTTGCTGTCCCCAGTCCACCTGGCCGTGCTGCTGCTCCAGTTTCAACTGTTCTGCCTTATTATTATTCGACCATGCTGGTCATTTATGAACATTTGAACATCTTGGCCATGTTCTGTTATAATCTCCACCCGGCACAGCCAGAAGAGGACTGGCCACCCCACATAGCCTGGTTCCTCTCTAGGTTTCTTCCTAGGTTTTGGCCTTTCTAGGGAGTTTTTCCTAGCCACCGTGCTTCTACACCTGCATTGCTTGCTGTTTGGGGTTTTAGGCTGGGTTTCTGTACAGCACTTTGAGATATCAGCTGATGTATGAAGGGCTATATGAATACATTTGATTTGATTTGATCTTCATCAGATGGCACTCACAGGTCTTAATGTTACACAATAAATGTGTGTTTTGTTCGATAAAGTTTATCTTTATGTCCAAAAACCTCATTTGAAATTGGTGTTTTATGTTCAGAAATGCATTGTCTCAAACAAACATCCGGTGAAAGGGCAGAGATCCACATCAAATTACAGAAATACTAATAATATACATTGATAAAAGATACAAGTGTTATGCATGGAAATATAGATGAACTTTTTCTTAATGCAACCTCTGTGTCAGATTTCAAAAAGGCTTTACGGCGAAAGCAAACCTTGCGATTATGTTAGGTCAGCACCTAGCCACAGAAAAACATACAGCCATTTTCCAAAGAAGGAAAGGTGTCATAAAAGTCAGAAATAGAATTATAAATATTCACTTACCTTTGATGATCTTCATCAGAATGCACTCCCAGGAATCCCAGTTCCACAATAAATGTTTGTTTTGTTCGATAAATTCCATCATTTATGTCCAAATACCTCCTTTTTGTTCACAAATCCAAACTCACGAGGCGGGCAAGTCCAGGCGAAAGTTCAGACAAAGTCCCAAAAGTTATAATACAGGTCGTAGAAACATGTCAAACGATGTATAGAATCAATCTTTAGGATGTTTTCATCATAAATCTTCAATGTTTCAACCGGACAATTCCTTTGTCTTTAGAAATTCAATGGAACGCCGCTAACTCTCACGGGTGCGCATGAGACTGAGCTCATGGCACTCTGCCAGACACCTGGCTGAAACAGCTCTCATTCTCTCCCCCTTCACAGTAGAAGCCACAAACAAGGTTCTAAAGACTGTTGACATCTAGTGGAAGCCTTAGGAAGTGCAATATGACCCCATTCGATAGGCAATGACTTGAAAAACTACAAACCTCAGATTTCCCACTTCCTGGTTGGATTTTATTCTCAGGTTTTTGCCTGCCATATGAGTTCTGTTATACTCAGACATCATTCAAACAGTTTTAGAAACTGCAGTGTTTTCTATCCAAATCTACGAATTATTTGCATATTCTAGCTTTTAGGCCTGAGTAGCAGGCAGTTTACTCTGGACACCTTATTATCCAAGCTACTCAATACTGCCCCCCAGTCCCAAAGAAGTTAACAGCTTCTACCCCCAAGCCATAAGACTCCTGAACAGCTAATCAAATGGCTACCCGGACTATTTGCCTTGTCCCCAACCCACCCCCAATTTTTACGCTGCTGCTACTCTGTTTATTATCCATGCAGTCACTTTACCTCTACCTACATATTACCTCAACTAACCGGTGACCCCGCACATTGACTCTGTACCAGTGCCCCGTATACAGCCTCGCTACTGTTATTTTATTGTTGCTCCTATGTGTTGGAGGAAACACCATACAGCTGGCAACCGAAGTCAGTGTGCATGCACATGGCCGCCACAAGGAGTCGCTAGAGCACAATGGGACAAGGACATCCCAGCAGGCCAAACCCTTCCCTAACCCGGACGATGCTGGGCCAATTGCGCCTCATGGGTCTCCTGGTCGCGTCCGGCTGCGACACAGCCCGGGATCGAACCTGGATCTGTACTGGCTAGTTACGGTTTTAACTTAAAAATCAAGACAAGACTTGAAAATGGCTGTTTAGCAATGACGAATAAACAACTTGACAGAGTTTGAAGAATTTTTAAAAATAATAATGTGCAAATATTGTACAATCCAGGTGTGTAAATATTGTACAATCCAGGTGTGTAAATATTGTACAATCCAGGTGTGTAAAGCTCTAAGAGATTTTCAGCTGTAATCACTGCCAAAGGGGATTCTAACATGTGTTGATTCAGGGGTGTGAATACTTCCTGTATGTAAATTAGATCTGTATTTAATTTTCAATACATTTGCAAAAATGTCTAAAAACATGTTTTCCATGTCATTATGGGGTATTGTGTGTAGATGGGTGAGATAAAAAAAAAACAAGTTGAACCCATTTTGAATTCAGGTTGTAACAACAACATTTGGAATAAGCCAAGGGGTAGAATATTTTCTGAAGGCACTGTCCATCTTACATCCATTGTAGGGAAGAATTACAATATATTTAAATATATTTTAACCTTGAGATCGCAAACGTTAAAGGCACACAGTTTAATTTTTTTTAAATTAAGGAATAATCTGTGATATTTCCTTGTTCTATGGTTCTTTGATGACAGCCTGCCCTATATTCATTGATTATTTAAGAATAACTTGAGTTGCGTTTATGAATTTGAGAGTAGTTAGGTTACATTTCTCCAGACCCCATTCTTCATCTTACTGCTAGTGGATACACAAACTCCAGATGTTGGCTTTAATGTACACTGTACAGTGGAACTATGTGAAGTAGCCTCCCACGATGGCAGCCACATATAGCTCCATCCCAGTCCGTCTCTGTGTGTTCACTGCAGCACCAGGTGCTCTGACACATGCAGAGGAGGAACTGCATGTTTTCTCAGTAGAAGAGGGACAGAGAGGTAGAGCACAGATACAGCAACCATCAAACTATTTCAGCGAGTTCCATATAAGCCTTAGGGACTAAACAAGACGTTAAAAATGTTGATGTCGGGAGTCCAGCTCAACACCACAGACAGTATTCAGATATAGTCAAAACACCCCCTTTCATAATACCTGCAGTAAAATGCATTGAGATTCACAAACCTACCCAGGGACAATTTTAAGATTGTGGAAGGTGATAAATTGACTTTGAATAGCGGTAAAAGTGCCCTATTCAATGCATGACTCAAGCTGGATAACCATGGCAATCGCTATGTACTTAGATCTGTGTTAAATCTACAATCTAGGCCCCCTGAGAACTATCCAACTGATGAATGCAGAAACATACAGATTTGTAATACTAACATTTTCTTCCATATTAATACCCATCAACAACAAAAATGTGTTTCGTGTTTGTTTTTAAACAGGTTTTTTTATCAGTAAAATTTGAGCGTAAATCAACAGATTACTTTTTAAATGTTAACAAATCAGTTTAGCCTTTTTAATGATTTGTTGTCCACGTTACTTTAATGTTGGTTTCCAGTAGTAGTAGTGACGGGGGTCTCAATACAGTTACATCTGTATCGTGACTTGCATACAGCACTGAGACACACCCCACCAGACATGCCACCAGGGGTCTTTTCACAGTCCACAGGTCCAGAATAAATTCAAGGAAAAGTACAGTAGTATACAAAGTCATGATGGAATGGAACTCCCTTCCACCTTATATAGCACAAGTGAACAGCAAACCTGGTTTCAAAAACAAAACACAGCTAGTCGGCTGTACCTATATCCTATATCTTGTTCTTTTTAAATAGTGAGCAAACATGTTTTCAGCACTTATTTCCATGACTGATCAAAACTAATTATATCATGTTATCTCTTGTCGTCAAATCACAATAGAATTGCAGAATCAAATCGCAAAACATATAGAACCGTGAGAATCTCAATCCGTATCATATCGGCACCTAAGTATCGTGAAAATAACGTATCGTGACGTCCCTGGTCTTTCCCAAAGTGACAGCCATTTCGCCCATGTCGTTTTAAAAATCCTGTGCAGCAAAGCTCCATCCACAATGTACTTCCTGTCAATCAGAGCCTTCTCAGCATGCTTTGCTCTTGTACTCACCGGTCTCCCTTTGGTTTGCGGTTCTTCTGGGGCGGGACCTTCCCTTTGGGTCTCCTTTCGCTGCCCGCACACGGTCCCCCACCCAGCCCCGTCACCCACAGGGACTCCAGGCCCTTGGAGGACTTCTTAAAGGTGAACTCCACCTGCTCGCCCTCCTTCAGGCTGCGGAAGCCCTCCATCACCAGTTTACTCTGTGGAGGAAGAAAATCAACACACCAGCCCTTTAAGAAATGCTGCCATGGAATTTGAATTATACCGACCTTTAAAAGATACTGAATTATTACCATGTAATTACAATTACATCCAGACCACCCCTCTTTAGAAACACTGCACTGTTACAATTAATGATTTTTGGGCGAGCATTTATAGCAAACCTTTGGAATGTCGACTATTTAATTCCAGTCATTGTCAATGTTCATCCTTATCAAATGACAAAATGTAATTAAATCGAAAAATTGGTAGCTTAGGTGCATCCCTTCCTCATCCCTCCCATTTTAGTTCTCACTTAGACAGTTTCCTTCTGACAGGGAGGGAGGGGGGAGGAATAGGGTTTCGCACCCAATGCTGTCACTTCCCTCTACCCAAGAAATATGTCTTTATCAGTTCCATCTAAATGATTCATCTGGTTACTACGTAAACACTGGGCTACATATAAATCAAAGATGTATGATTTGACAACAACATAATATGACTGATATCATGTATCTTTTACGGATCGCACCCGACGCAAAACCGAATTTAGCAGAGGGGAACAAACACACACACCATCAAAATGTATACATGCTGTTGAAGGAGTGTCAGAGCAAGCCAACAGTATGCAGGCCAATGAAGAGCTATTCAAACAAGCATGTTGCCACGAGAGTGAGAAAGAGAGGCAATATGATTGTATAAACAGAGTGCAGTTGGGAAGAATGGCTACGATTTGGGTTAGCTTTACTAAGTCATTTACCACAGTGCAAATGTTGCTTGTGTTTATCTATGGTAAACAAGTTCAAAAGACAAAATAGGACTATAAACCATTAAAGTTCATGCATATAAAACTATTTGGTCACACTATTTGTATGGTCTGGAGTTTCCATCTGTAGAACCTCTACAGATGGTTAGTTTGATCTGTTGATAAGGAACTGCTTGCTAAGGTTATAGTTAGTATTTGGATAAGGGTTAAGGTTAGGGTTAGTAGATAGTTGGTTGGTTGAAATGTTACTGATAGTCAGTAGAGCACCTACAGATGGACTATCCAAATAAAGTGTTACCAATCATTTCATGTTCATGTTTCATGACAATATAATACATCTGGTCCGATGTATTGCTTTATTTTGTATTAATCTTTGATATAAATATTATTCGTTAAATATTATCTCTGGAAACCAATAGGAAAGACAGAAATAATAGCTGCACTAAAGTTATTACAGTTTATTTCTTCAAAGATGAAACAAGGAATTTCTTTATGAATTAACACGTTTTTGGAATAGATTTATATGTGTATATTTGCTATAATACATTTAATATTTCAGGCAAAATGTTGCTTTGAATTATGAACACAATAAAGCTATTATAGAAGCTTGAATATCTTTATAATGGTGTTTTTATCATCTCACATACTGAAGCTTTCTAAATGGAAAAGTTTATCTACTGACTAATCAACATTCATTCATTATCTACTAATGATTTTAATACATGAAAATCTGTCATTATTATGCCACTAGTAACAGCTACTATCTGTCCTAAATTATATTTAGACCCTTATTCTGATGATATCTAACAATTATTTAAAATCACTACAGTAATATTAATTTAAATGTATTGCTTGAAATAAAAAAGACAGCAATTTCCCTCAACCAATAAAATTGTACAAGTGGGAGGGGCAAAAAGGCAGTCCAAAGATCCAAGTAAATTATATACTTCAAATCTCTAAACCCCTCATTTATTTCAATATATTTGATTATTTCTAATACACCGAGTTTTCTAAATATATTCACTTTTTTTATTTTTTATATCTAAAATACCAGTTTGCATCATTTCTAACACTAATTGTTTTCACATAACATAGAAACAAATCCTTCTGTTATACACAGACACATCTTGGGATAACCCATTGGAATCAATAAATGTAAAACTGTATGGTTAATTAAAATACTTACAACACCTGCGTCTCTAAAATTACAATGTCACATTTTACTTAAAGTACTGTAAACTACAAAATATATCTAATCCTACCAATGAATTCAAAGTGATCAAATCAGCACCGTAGTTCAGAGATTTCACTATGCATGATTATTACTATATATATTATTTTGTCATTTTGGTGAGGACAAATCTTTGTGCTACTTGACAATAAAGACGTGAACATCATCACTAAAAGACATCACCAACACTACTAACGACACATTCATCATTTAAACACCGTGGTTTCACGAAAGGTGAAAAAGACTCCTCAATCATACATGAATTCACACAATGTATTCATTCGTTCATTTATCCCTTCGTTCACTCAAATCATTCCCTGTCTCCTGCTAGCAAGCAGTAGGTGATTAGCTTAGCTCACTCCAGCTAGCTGAAAGTAGGAGACCGTTCTGGATGTTTTGGATATGCTGTGAGGAAAAGGAAAGGATTAGGGATAGAATGAGAGAGACAGCAAGGATTCTACACCTCTATTCAACAGGGCATACACTCACGACAAAACAAGGGATGAGGGGAAAGAAAAGGACAGAGAATGGAGGAAAAGGGTGATGTCATGGTGAACTGAATTAATATACATACAAGTTGCTAATGACAACCAAGGTGGGTATTATATGTTCGTTTCAGCTGTAGTGGGTCACTTCAGGAGATGATTATACATTTTGGTACAAATCACAACAGCATTAAAACAAACTAAAACCACAACTTCAAATAGCTAATAAATGATTTCAATCCCAGCAACTTTATGATGGATATATTATTATAAATTCTAAAATGTTACGGGCATTTAAAAAATAAAAATTCAGCAGAACTGCTTCTCTCTTTCTTTCAAGGCATAATTATGACTAGTCATTGATTCTCTGGCTCAGCCAATCAATGAGAGCCTTCCTCGTCTGCGCCAGTCATCATTTTATGAAAGCAGCATGTGTTTCTGGGTCAAAGTTCAGTGGTCCCCGCATCCCCACCCCCTGAACCTTCATAACACTGGTCCAGTGATTGTCAGTTAGGAAAGCACACAAGTCCTTTTGTCCACTAGAAATATGTCAACTCACATTTCCTAGATACTTTAATGAATATCTAGTATCTAGGAAATTATAGTAAAGATATACAATTGGCTTTTTATATAACCACAGTATCTCGTGTGTAAAATAATGTGTCAGTAATTACAAATTGCCGCAGGACTTTATTCAAGCTACTCGACTAGGAACTAAATCAGATGAATGAAATTGAGTTATTCCCTAATCAAATAAATTCCGGACAAAGGAATGCATATTATGCCAGATGTGCGTTTGTGTGTGCTTGCATGTACGTACGTGCATATATATATATGTGTGTGTGTGTGTCTATGTGTGTGTGTTTGCATGCACGTACGTGCACATATGTGTGTGTGTGTGTGTGTGTGTGTCTGTGTGCGTAAACCTGAAGAATCAGAACCTGCAACCCGAGTGCCCTCCTCTCAGGTGACCTGGCGGGTGTCCTCTCAGGTGACCTGGCGGGTGTCCTGCCTGGTTTCAGTTTACACACAGAGGTCAAGAGAGGGCATGGTCAGAGGAGAGAAAGAGAGAGAACAAAATGGAGGAGTGGCCTGGAGCAGGGTGGGGGTGTGCTGTGCGAGAGGGAGAAGGGGAGGCGAGAGAGAAATGCCTCTAGCACATTCTGTTCAGCTCCAATGGAGGAGCAACTCCTGATCAGGCCTGGGGGGGACCAGGAATGACAAGGAACAAAACCTCCATTTGATCAGGAGCCTTGCAGGTCAGTGCATAACCCCCCCAGGAAGAGGACCCACTGACAGGGAAAGAGGCAGGGAACACACCAACCCCCACACACCTCCAAAACTGCCTGCCCATTCTGAGTTACCCATGTGCTATGTCCATTTCCACAGACAAATAATAAGGATTTGGACCGAGTGTGTGTGTGTTCTGTTTCAGAGTGGTGTTTGTGTGTTCATCTATTTTTCATTGTTAATTTACAAGGAATGCTGAGAAGACATTGTCTTTCACAGCAACCTGGGAGGAGAAAATGATTATGTACTTATTATGCTCATAAGACTACCTCCAGAATGTGTGTGTACATGCGTAGCGTATATGCGAGTGTGTGCAAACTGCGAAGGAAGCAAATAATAAACCCAGCGCCCTGGATGAAAATAGCCTAACCATCGTCATCACCAGTCGCGGTAATCGATGCAGGAAGTGGAACCAGAAAGGAGCTGTGTGAGGGCTAATTATGGGATGGAGCTGCTGGTCGGAGTGAAGTAGCCTATTGGAAGCAGGGGGACTGTGACCGTGTCCATGCGCACAACCGTGTGTGTGTGACGACCATGTGGTGCGGTGCCATTAAGTATCTTTTTACACACAGGAAGTGCTAAGTGGACAAAGCTGGCCCGGATTGTCACAGATGGACGTGACCCAACAGGATGCATATAAAATTTAAAAAACATCAAAAGACGAAACCTCACCGCGCTAACATCCCTCGCCCTCCTCCGCACGTTTTCATTACAGCCACTAACCCCTGACCTCTACCCAACACCCCCCTAACCTCTACCCAAACCCCCATCAAACATTTAAGAGTGTTCCCATTTCCCCCCTGGCCCAAATTAACAACATGCTAACCGCTAGCGCACACTGATTATGGAGCGGACCATATTTGATCAGAGGGAGGGGGGGAAGAAGTAGATCATTCTGCTATGGGTTTATCAGGACGGAAGGAGGACGGGAACGAACCAAGGTGAGGTGGCTGGGGAGAAGAAATGAACCAAGGTGAGGTGGCTGGGGAGAAGAAATGAACCAAGGTGAGGTGGCTGGGGAGAAGAAATGAACCAAGGTGAGGTGGCTGGGGAGAAGAAATGAACCAAGGTGAGGTGGCTGGGGAGAAGAAATGAACCAAGGTGAGGTGGCTGGGGAGAAGAAATGAACCAAGGTGAGGTGGCTGGGGAGAAGAAATGAACCAAGGTGAGGTGGCTGGGGAGAAGAAATGAACCAAGGTGAGGTGGCTGGGGAGAAGAAATGAACCAAGGTGAGGTGGCTGGGGAGGAGAAATGAACCAAGGTGAGGTGGCTGGGGAGAAGAAATGAACCAAGGTGAGGTGGCTGGGGAGAAGAAATGAACCAAGGTGAGGTGGCTGGGGAGAAGAAATGAACCAAGGTGAGGTGGCTGGGGAGAAGAAATGAACCAAGGTGAGGTGGCTGGGGAGAAAGAAAGAACTAGCAGTAGTAGGGTGACAACCTTAATTCACTTCAGCAAACGGGGGACCTAGCAAAGGAAAAAAAGGTAAGAAGCACAGGTCAACATTGCAAATAGAGTTGTATTTTTGAACATAAACAAAACAGCAGCCCTGCTTCTGGCTTTGCTGTAAAGCTGAGGTACAGTACGGGACTGGAGAGAAGCGCAAAACTGTGGAGAACAATGGTCATAAATGTAGCTAATTAAAAGCACAACTGTCATCAGACCAAACTAAGAAAAAAAAACTAGACGCAAACAAAAATGAACAGTACCATGGCACCTTATGGACATTTGACATCTGCCAGAGAAATTGACACTTTTTCAAATGTTTCAAATGTATTTTGATGTATTCTGCTGTTGTCGTTGGTATTAAATGTGAATATTATGAAATGTAACCGACCTTCATGAATTAAAAGAGAAAGGAGCCCAGCTGCCCAAAATAAATTCAATACAAATAATTGTTTCTCAATTGGAACTGAAAAACAAACAGGAATGTGATAAAGCCTACAGTTAGATAGTGTTTATTAGGTCACACAACTGAAAACATTTTGCAACAGAAAGGGAAAATGGTGCCTCCCGGGTGGCGCAGTGGTTAAGGGCACTGTACTGCAGCACCAGCTGTGCCACCAGAGACTCTGGGTTCGCGCCCAGGCTCTGTCGTAACCGGCCGCGACCAGGAGGTCCATGGGGCGACGCACAATTGGCCTAATGTCGTCTGGGTTAGGGAGGGTTTGGCCGGTAGGGATATCCTTGTCTCATCGCGCACCAGCGACTCCTGTGGCTGGCCGGGCGCAGTGCACGCTACCCAAGGATGCCAGGTGCACGGTGTTTCCTCCGACACATTGGTGCGGCTTGCTTCCGGGTTGGATGCGCGCTGTGTTAAGAAGCAGTGCGGCTTGGTTGGGTTGTGTATCGGAGGACGCATGACTTTCAACCTTCGTCTCTCCTGAGCCCGTACGAAGATAGTAGCTACTAACAATTGGACACCACGAAATTGGGGAGAAAAGCAAAAAATGTCAAATAAAAGGAAAATGAGCATCCGTGTTTCAGTCTGAGTTAGGGAGGGTTTGGCCGGTAGGGATATCCTTGTCTCATCGCGCATCGGTTTGGTGCCTAATGAAGGACTTTTAATCAAATCTAAGACATATGACATTTCCACTTGGAAATGGAAATATCAAGCTATGGACATAGATTTCCCCCCAATTAAATATACAGTTGAAGTTGGAAGTTTACATACACCTTAGCCAAATACATTTAAGCTCAGTTTTTCACAATTCATGACATTTAATCCAAGTAAAAATGCCCGGTCTTAGGTCAGTTAGGATAATAGTAGAGAGAGTGATTTATTGCAGCTTTTATTTCTTTCATCACATTCCCAGTGGTCAGAAGTTGACATGCTACCAAATACTAATTGAGTGTATTGCCTTTAAATTGTTTAACTTAGGTCAAGCGTTTCAGGTAGCCTTCCACAAGCTTCCCACAATATGTTGGGTGAATTTTGGCCCATTTCTCTTGACAGAGCTGGTGTAACGGAGTCAGGTTTGTAGGCCTCCTTTCTCACACACGCTTTTTCAGTTCTGCCAACACATTTTCTATACGATTGAGGTCAGGGCTTTGTAATGGCCACTCCAATATCTTGACTTTGTTGTCCTTAAGCCATTTTGCCACAACTTTGGAAGTATGCTTGGGGTCATTGTCCATTCGGAAGAACCATTTGCGACCAAGCTTTAACTTCCTGACTGAAGTCTTGAGATTTTGCTTCAATATATCCACATCATTTTCCTCCCTCATGATGCCATCTATTTTGTGAAATACACCAGTTCCCCCTGCAGCAAAGCACCCCCACAACATGATGCTGCCACCCCGGTGCTTCACGGTTGGGACGGTGTTCTTCGGATTGCACGCCGCCCCCCTTTTTCCTCCTAACATAACGATGGTCATCACGGACAAACAGTACTAGTTTTGTTTCATCAGACCAGAGGACATTTCTCCAGAAAGTACAATGTGTCCCCGTGTGCAGTTGCAAACTGTAGTCTGGCTTTTTTTATGGCGGTTTTGGAGCAGTGGCTTCTTCCTTGCGGAGCGGCCTTTCAGGTTATGTTGATATCGGACTCGTTTTACTGTGGATATACATACTTTTGTACCTGTTTCCTCCAGCATCTTCACACAGTCCTTTGCTGTTGTTCTGGGATTAATTTGTACTTTTTGCATCAAAGTATGTTCATCTCGAGGAGACAGAACGCGGCTGCGTGGTCCCATGGTGTCTATACTTGCGTACTATTATTTGTACAGATGAACGTGGTACCTTCAGGCATTTGGAAATTGCTCCCAAGGATGAACCAGACTTGTGGAGGTCTACAATTTTTTTTCCTGAGGTCTTGGCTGATTTTCTTTTGATTTTCCTGTGATTTCAAGCAAAGAGGCACTGAGTTTGAAGGTAGGCCTTGAAATATATCCACCGTTACACCTCCAATTGACTCAAATAATGTCAATTAGCCTATCAGAAGCTTCTAAAGCCATGACATAATATCTAGAATTTCCCAGGCTGTTTAAAAGGCACAGTCAATTTAGTGTTTGAAAACTTCTGACCCCTGGAATTGTGATACTGTGAATTATAAGTGAAATAATCCATCTGTAAACAATTGTTGGAAAAATGTTGTGTCATGCACAAAGTAGATCATAATCATAAAGGCTTGTGGTCAGTGCTAGCTAAATGCAAGGTGAATGCTAGCTAAATGCTAGCCAAATGCAACGTGAATGCTAGTTAAATGCTAGCTTTGGTTGCATTAAAACAGCATTTAGTACTCAGGTTCAGCAATAAGTAAATGTATGACCAAAACTAATTATCAATGTAAGCCCTGTAAACAAACTATATAAAAGCATTGAGAAAAAGTATACTGTGGCTACTTGCTAACTAAGCTGGGAAATTGAATAGTCTTAACAGTTTGTTGCTCCATTTTCTTTCCATAACTTCAAGGGAAATGCAACTTGACAATGACAAAATAACCAAACCAAGAACTCTAATCTGTTAAAGAGCATTTGATCCAGGGTCTTAGATCATTGAGAACAAAATATAATTTTCATATATGTGTCCAAATA
Organism: Oncorhynchus nerka; assembly: GCF_034236695.1. NCBI lineage: Eukaryota > Metazoa > Chordata > Actinopteri > Salmoniformes > Salmonidae > Oncorhynchus > Oncorhynchus nerka. Next base: position 15,051,391 of record NC_088419.1, on the reverse strand, counting down.
CACATATAAAAAAAATATTATCCTGAAACTAAAGTAAACATTATTACATTGAAATTCAAAATGTCCCTTTTATACAATTTCACAGAAACATAGTTACATAAAATACGCATCCAAATCCACCAAGCTTCTTCAGAAGCAATGCCAAAACCAAACCATCATTGTTCCAGGGGGTAAATACGCATCCAATCCACCAAGCTTCTTCAGAAGCAATGCCAAAACCAAACCATCATTGTTCCAGGGGGTAAATACGCATCCAAATCCACCAAGCTTCTTCAGAAGCAATGCCAAAACCAAACCATCATTGTTCCAGGGGTAAATACGCATCCAATCCACCAAGCTTCTTCAGAAGCAATGCCAAAACCAAACCATCATTGTTCCAGGGGTAAATACGCATCCAAATCCACCAAGCTTCTTCAGAAGCAATGCCAAAACCAAACCATCATTGTTCCAGGGGGTAAATACGCATCCAAATCCACCAAGCTTCTTCAGAAGCAATGCCAAAACCAAACCATCATTGTTCCAGGGGGTAAATACGCATCCAATCCACCAAGCTTCTTCAGAAGCAATGCCAAAACCAAACCATCATTGTTCCAGGGGGTAAATACGCATCCAAATCCACCAAGCTTCTTCAGAAGCAATGCCAAAACCAAACCATCATTGTTCCAGGGGGTAAATACGCATCCAAATCCACCAAGCTTCTTCAGAAGCAATGCCAAAACCAAACCATCATTGTTCCAGGGGGTAAATACGCATCCAATCCACCAAGCTTCTTCAGAAGCAATGCCAAAACCAAACCATCATTGTTCCAGGGGTAAATACGCATCCAAATCCACCAAGCTTCTTCAGAAGCAATGCCAAAACCAAACCATCATTGTTCCAGGGGTAAATACGCATCCAAATCCACCAAGCTTCTTCAGAAGCAATGCCAAAACCAAACCATCATTGTTCCAGGGGTAAATACGCATCCAAATCCACCAAGCTTCTTCAGAAGCAATGCCAAAACCAAACCATCATTGTTCCAGGGGTAAATACGCATCCAAATCCACCAAGCTTCTTCAGAAGCAATGCCAAAACCAAACCATCATTGTTCCAGGGGGTAAATACGCATCCAAATCCACCAAGCTTCTTCAGAAGCAATGCCAAAACCAAACCATCATTGTTCCAGGGGTAAATACGCATCCAAATCCACCAAGCTTCTTCAGAAGCAATGCCAAAACCAAACCATCATTGTTCCAGGGGGTAAATACGCATCCAATCCACCAAGCTTCTTCAGAAGCAATGCCAAAACCAAACCATCATTGTTCCAGGGGGTAAATACGCATCCAAATCCACCAAGCTTCTTCAGAAGCAATGCCAAAACCAAACCATCATTGTTCCAGGGGGTAAATACGCATCCAAATCCACCAAGCTTCTTCAGAAGCAATGCCAAAAAACCAAACCATCATTGTTCCAGGGGTAAATACGCATCCAAATCCACCAAGCTTCTTCAGAAGCAATGCCAAAACCAAACCATCATTGTTCCAGGGGGTAAATACGCATCCAAATCCACCAAGCTTCTTCAGAAGCAATGCCAAAACCAAACCATCATTGTTCCAGGGGTAAATACGCATCCAAATCCACCAAGCTTCTTCAGAAGCAATGCCAAAACCAAACCATCATTGTTCCAGGGGTAAATACGCATCCAATCCACCAAGCTTCTTCAGAAGCAATGCCAAAACCAAACCATCATTGTTCCAGGGGTAAATACGCATCCAAATCCACCAAGCTTCTTCAGAAGCAATGCCAAAACCAAACCATCATTGTTCCAGGGGTAAATACGCATCCAAATCCACCAAGCTTCTTCAGAAGCAATGCCAAAACCAAACCATCATTGTTCCAGGGGGTAAATACGCATCCAAATCCACCAAGCTTCTTCAGAAGCAATGCCAAAACCAAACCATCATTGTTCCAGGGGTAAATACGCATCCAAATCCACCAAGCTTCTTCAGAAGCAATGCCAAAACCAAACCATCATTGTTCCAGGGGTAAATACGCATCCAAATCCACCAAGCTTCTTCAGAAGCAATGCCAAAACCAAACCATCATTGTTCCAGGGGTAAATACGCATCCAAATCCACCAAGCTTCTTCAGAAGCAATGCCAAAACCAAACCATCATTGTTCCAGGGGGTAAATACGCATCCAAATCCACCAAGCTTCTTCAGAAGCAATGCCAAAACCAAACCATCATTGTTCCAGGGGGTAAATACGCATCCAAATCCACCAAGCTTCTTCAGAAGCAATGCCAAAACCAAACCATCATTGTTCCAGGGGTAAATACGCATCCAAATCCACCAAGCTTCTTCAGAAGCAATGCCAAAACCAAACCATCATTGTTCCAGGGGTAAATACGCATCCAAATCCACCAAGCTTCTTCAGAAGCAATGCCAAAACCAAACCATCATTGTTCCAGGGGGTAAATACGCATCCAAATCCACCAAGCTTCTTCAGAAGCAATGCCAAAACCAAACCATCATTGTTCCAGGGGGTAAATACGCATCCAAATCCACCAAGCTTCTTCAGAAGCAATGCCAAAACCAAACCATCATTGTTCCAGGGGGTAAATACGCATCCAAATCCACCAAGCTTCTTCAGAAGCAATGCCAAAACCAAACCATCATTGTTCCAGGGGTAAATACGCATCCAAATCCACCAAGCTTCTTCAGAAGCAATGCCAAAACCAAACCATCATTGTTCCAGGGGGTAAATACGCATCCAAATCCACCAAGCTTCTTCAGAAGCAATGCCAAAACCAAACCATCATTGTTCCAGGGGGTAAATACGCATCCAAATCCACCAAGCTTCTTCAGAAGCAATGCCAAAACCAAACCATCATTGTTCCAGGGGTAAATACGCATCCAAATCCACCAAGCTTCTTCAGAAGCAATGCCAAAAACCAAACCATCATTGTTCCAGGGGTAAATACGCATCCAAATCCACCAAGCTTCTTCAGAAGCAATGCCAAAACCAAACCATCATTGTTCCAGGGGTAAATACGCATCCAAATCCACCAAGCTTCTTCAGAAGCAATGCCAAAACCAAACCATCATTGTTCCAGGGGGTAAATACGCATCCAAATCCACCAAGCTTCTTCAGAAGCAATGCCAAAACCAAACCATCATTGTTCCAGGGGGTAAATACGCATCCAAATCCACCAAGCTTCTTCAGAAGCAATGCCAAAACCAAACCATCATTGGAGCATCTCTGTGTTCTAGACAATACAAACACAGATCCCCTACTAAAAAATGGAATCTGTCTGTTCTTCAACTTTCCTGTTTGTCATGTCAATAGAAAATCATTTTTAGCACCATTTCTAATCTAACTCCCACAATCCATCCTTCCAATTACCAATCACATTCCCCATATATGGACGACCCCTCAAGAGGAAGTCACATGACCTCCCTGCTTTCTTCTTCTGCGTCTTTTTGAAGCGTTGAAGTAAAGAGGGGGGAGGTGAGAAGGAGGATGGTGTGTGGCTGTGGCACTAGAGACAAAGCCTGATACTGGCTATCTAGAGGCAGGGACTGGGGAGGGGTGGCAGGGACTGGGGAGGGGTGGCAGGGACTGGGGAGGGGTGGCAGGGACTGGGGAGGGGTGGCAGGGACTGGGGAGAGGTGTGGCTTGAATGCCAAACGGTGACATGGGTCAGAGGTTAATCTCACTAGGGGCCCATTTTAACCTCTGCTATGCCACAAACACACACGCATGCAAACACACACACACACACACAACCAAAAATCTCCAAGTGCTCAACTATTATTACGTAGTGGAACAGACAGGAACAGCAGAAAAGGCAACAACTAACCAAAAAAAAAACACACATGCACTCGTGCAAACACACAATCTTGGAGGTTTCCGATGGAGGAAGGGCCAGTACAGCAGCACACCATGCGCAACGTTTTTAGACTTGATCCCCAGCAGAGGGAGAACAGCAAATCAGGCCCCTTCCCTTTTTTCTCTTTAAACAAATTCCTCTTTTAAAAAGAATGCCTGAGGATGGAACAACCCCCACGCGAGAACACACACACACACATGCCTGACTTGAAATCAGTTTTATGACATAGTTGCTACGAAGGGTTGGAACGCTGACACGTGCACACACACACACACACACACAAAGGGGCATAAGTAGGGTTTCAGTAAGGTCCGGAACTAGGCAATTATTTTTTTTAAGTTGAAGCTCATTTACTGCATTTCTATACAATTAAAAACACTTTAAAATGCTAATTTGGAGAACAGCAAAAACAAGCCAAAACGACCCCAGCCATTATCACCTTGGCTGCTGTAGGTTCATTCACCTCAGTCCATCTACAAACACAGAGCCTATTAGCTGTGCAAGTGTAATGTTATACCCCTGAAAGGGGGGAAATATGAGAAATGTGTAGCATCAGCAACTGTTCAATCAGTTGTAATGATGAATTGGATCAAATCATCAACTCTGTAAATAGATCTCTTTTATGGGCGGCAGGGTAGCCTAGTGGTTAGAGCGTTGGACTAGAAACCAGAAGGTTGCAAGTTCAAATCCCCGAGCTGACAAGATACAAATCTGTTGTTTTGCCCCTGAACAGGCCGTCATTGAAAATAAGAATTTGTTCTTAACTGACTTGCCTAGTAAAATAAAATTTTAAAAATTATTCGAATGACAATGTTCACACTTGTATTCCTAGGCATTACTAATCAAGCGCCGCACAGACAGACATCAAAAGGAGCACACAGATGATCGTATAATCACATTCACATTATTATTATTATTTCAATCTTATTTACGATTCTATATTAATATCAGCAATGTAGTTTTACAAGCATTTCGCTACACCCATAATAACATCTGCTAAACACGTGTATGTGACCAATAAAACTGTGATTTGATTTGTCGTGATAAAAGGTGGGTGAAGAGTAAACAAACTCCAGGGGACGATCGAGATCAGATGACAGACCATGTGGAAATCTCATATTGAAACAGATGCTTGATAAAAACTAGTACAAATTCTCTTAGGGGACCCCAAGTTTGGGAACCAGTGTATCTCTCCTCTGCATGCATTGCAGCCTGCCTCAGCCTCACCACTGAGTGCCACATCACCGTCTGTCTCAGTAGCCTACTCTGTGTAAAGCAAAGTTATGAGAACTTAGTCCCCCCAAAAAATGTGCTCCTGCTGAGGTAGGCTCCATTTAACATTAGCTTCTTACTTCTAGTTAGCTAAGTAACACTAGTCAGATCGCTTCAACGTTACTACATTAGAAGTCCTGCACTTGCTTTTTTATTGAGGGAATATACAGTAGCAGTCAAAAGTTTGGACACCTACTCATTCCAGGGTTTTCTTAATTTTTAATATTTTCTACTTTGAATAATAATGAAGAAAGTAAAAAAGTATGAAATAACACATATGGAATCATGTGGTGATGAAAAAAAGTGTTAAAAATCAAACAATATTTTATATTTAAAACTCTTCAAAGTAGCCACCCTTTGCACACTATTGGCATTCTCTCAACCAGCTTCATGAGGTAGTCACCTGGAATGCATTTCAATTAACAGGTGTGCCTTGTTAAACCTTCATTTGTGGAATTGCTTTCCTTCTTAATGCATTTGAGCCAATCAGTTGTATTGTGACAAGGTTGGGGTGGTATGCAGAAGATAGCCCTATTTGGTAAAAGACCAAGTCCATAAAATGGCAAGAACAGCTCAAATAAGCAACGAGAAACGACAGTCCATCATTACTTTAAGACACGAAGGTCAGTCAATCCGGAAAATGTCAAAAGTTTCTTCAAGAGCAGTTGCAAACACCATCAAGCGCTGTGATGAAACTGGCTCACGAGGACTGCCACAGGAAAGGAGGACCCAGATGTACCTCTGCTGCAGAGGAAAAGTTCATTAGAGTTACCAGCCTCAGAAATTGCAACTCAAATAAATGCTTCTGAGTTCAAGTAACAAACACATCAACTGCTAAAAGGAGACTACATGAGTCAGGTCTTCCTGGTCAAATTGCTGCAAAGAAACCACTACTAAAGGACACCAATAAGAAGAAGACTTGCATGGGTCAAAAAAACACAGGCAATGGACATTAAACCAGTGGAAATCTGTCCATTGGTCTGAGGAGTCCAAATGTTAGATTTTTGGTTCCAATCAGCAAGTCATTGTGAGATGCAGAGTAGGTGAATGGATGATCTCCGCATGTGTGGTTCCCGCTATGAAGCATGGAGGAGGTGGTGTGATGGTGCTTTGCTGGTGACACTGTCAGTGATTTATTTAGAATTTAAGGCACACTTAACCAGCATGGCTACCACAGCATTCTGCAGCATTACACCTTCCCATCTGGTTTGCAATTAGTGGGACTATCATTTGTTTTTCAACAGGACAATGACCCAACACACCTTCAGGTGGTTACTTTGAAGAATCTTGTTTTTGGTTACTACATGATTCCATATGTACCATTTCATAGTTTTGATGCGTTCACTATTATTCCACAATGTAGAAAATAGGAAAAATAAAGAAAAGCCCTGGAATGAGTAGGTGTCCAAACTTCTGAATGGTACCGAATATGGGGCAATTTAGCAATGAGGATTTGTCATCTGTAATGGTTATGATAAATTAGGCATTGTTGCAATCTATATTGAACAAAAATAAACGCAACATGCAATAATTTCATAGATTTTACTGAGTTACAGTTCATATGAGGAAATCAGTCAATTTAAATAAATTCATTAGGCCCTAATCTATGGATTTCACATGACTGGGAATACAGATATGCATCTGTTGGGAACAGAACTGGGACTCAGGACCTCGTCATGTTATTTTCTAGCATTCAAATTGCCATCGCTAAAATGCAATTGTATTCGTTATCCGTAGTTTATGTCTGCCCATACCATAACCCTACAATGGGGCGCTCTGTTCACATTGACATCAGCAAACCGCTCACCCACACAACGCCATACACGTGGTCTGAGGCTGGTTGGAAGTACTGCCAAATTCTCTTAAATGATGTTGGAGCCGGTTTATGGTAGAGAAATTATCTTAAATTCTCTGGCAACCGCTCTGGTGGACATTCCTGCAAAACTTGAGACATCCGTGGCATTGTGTTGTGTGACAAAACTGCACATTTTAGAGTGGCCTTTTATTGGTGCACCTGTGTAATGATCAAGCTGTTTAATCCGCTTCTTGATATGCCACACCCGTCAAGTGGATGGTTTATCTTGGAAAAGGAGAAATGCTCACTAACAGGGATGTTAACACATTTTTGCACAAAATTTGAGAGAAATAAGTTTTGTGCACATGCTAAATTTCTGGGATCTTTTATTTCAGCTCATGAAACATAGGTTCAACACTTTACATCTTGCTTTTATATATTTGTTCAGTGTATATAGGTAAATGCGCACATATTTTTTCCAGTAAGGGCCTCGTGTTCGAAAAATAAAACATTATTAGGGTACTCAACAACAAAAAATCACGAGTCATCAAACAGTCTAAATGTGTCAAATGCCCATCCCCAACCAGTTGGGGAACTCATTCTCCAAGAGTCGGTTTTTGTTTGTTTGGGGGATGTCTCTAAACACGGCAAGAGTTGCGACATGAGATAATCTTCATCAGCTAAGCACTTATGTATCCAACACAAGCACATAAAGGTCAGAATTCATAAAGGTCAGGTAAACTGGCAGATTATCCCATAGAACAAAACATTTAAGATCTCCTAAACCTGTGTTAACCTCAGCCTTTCAGCATTTATCACAAAAAAACCATTCTTACCCCCATAAGAATGGCCAAGGAACCAGAGGTGTACTACAAAGCAGGATCAAGGAGTTGAAAAGATACCTTTGATAAGCAAACAGAAATAACTACAGATTTTCTGGTTCATTAAAAACAGTAAACCTGGATTTTTGTTTGTCAAATCAGTTAGATGATGCCCATTTCAAGCTTAGTTTTCTGCAATATAAGAAGTTGAATACAGGTTCACTGGTTTACTCCTTGATCCTGTAGCATCCCTTCTGAAGTAGAGAAAGCGGACTCATTTCCGTTTCTTTTTACTAAAAGCTGCATCTATAAAATAGGAAATGTAAATAACACACACTGCATACAGAAGGCTGTGTAGGAGTGTGCCATTCATTGATAGAGTAGTAGCTGATGAGGAATAACACACACTGCATACAGAAGGCTGTGTAGGAGTGTGCCGTTCATTGATAGAGTAGTAGCTGATGAAGAATTACACATGCACACACAAAGGAAGTGATTGGACAAGAACCCCGATGCCTAGGCCCCCCCAGAAAGATCTCTCCAAGGTCGACATGGAAGCAGCTCATTATTTCTGTCTCCCTCTCTCACCAACTCTTTCTCTCTCTTCTCTCCCCCCTCCCAACTCCCTCCCTCTATCCCCCACAACCCCCTCTATCCCCCTAAACTTCCTCCCCTCCACTCCATCCCTCTCCCCCCCACTCCCTCCCCCTCTATCCTCCCCCACTTCCTCCCTCTCCCCCCACCACCCCAACTCCCTCCCTCTCCCCCAACACCCTCTCTCCCCTCAACTACCTCCCCCTATCCCCCAAACTCCCTCCCTCTCCCCCAACTCCCCCCCTCTTTTTCCACCCCAATACCCTCTCTCCCCTTCTCAACTCCCTCCCAACACCCTCCCCAACTCCCTCCCAACACCCTCCCCAACACCCTCAACTCTCCCCTTCTCAACTCCCCCAACTCGGCCCCCTCTCTCCCCCCCCTCAACTCCCTCCCTCTACCCCCCACAACTCCCTCCCTCTCCCCCCCCAACTCCTTCTCCACCCCAACACCCTCAACTCCCCCAACTCGGCACCCTCTCTCTCCCCCCTCAATTCTCCCCTCAAACACACTCCCTCCCTCTTTTTCCACCCCAACACTCTCCCCTTCTCAACTCCCTCCCTCAACTTCCTCCCCGCCAACTCCCTCCCTCTTCCCCCCCCCCCCCAACTCCCTCCATCCCCCACAACTCCCTCTCGCCCCCCCAACACCCTCTCTCCCCTCAACTCCCCACAACTCTGCCCCTCTCTCTCCCCCACAACTCCCCCTCTCAACTCTCCCCTCCAGCCCCCCACTCTCTCCTCAACTCTCCCCCAACCCCACCCTCTCAAATCTCCCTCCAACCCCCCCCAGGTCAACTGTAAGCGCTGTTATTGTGAAGTGGAAACGTCTAGGAGCAACAACAGCTTAGCCACAAAGTGGTAGGCAACACAAGCTCACAGAATGGAACAGCCTAGTGCTGAAGTGCATTGCGCTTAAAAATAGTCTGTCCTTGGTTGCAACACTCACTACCGAGTTCCAAACTGCCTCTGGAAGCAACGTCAGCACAAGAACTGCTCGTCTGGAGCTTCATGAAATGGTTTTCCATGGCCGAGCAGCTGCACACAAGGCTAAGATCACCATACACAATGCCAAGTATCAGCTGGAGTGGTGTAAAACTCGCTGCCATTGTTCTCATGACCAGTGGAAACACGTTCTCTGGAATGATGAATCATGCTTCTGTAACCGATGTGAAATGGCTAGCTAGTTAGTGGTGGTGCGCGCTAATAGAGTTTCAATCGGTGACGTCACTCGCTAGTTGATGTGTGCGGAGGGTCCCTGGTTCGAGCCCAGATAGGGGTGAGGGGACGGACTAAAGTCTAAAGACTAAAGGTAAACTGCTACACTTCACCATCCGACAGTCCGACAGACAAATCTGGGTTTGGCGGATGACAGGAGAACGCTACCAATGTATAGTGCCAACTGTAAAGTTTGGTGAAGGAGGAATAATGGTCTGGGGCAGTTTTTCATGGTTCGGGCTAGATCCCTACAGCATACAACTACATTCTAGATGATTCTGTGCTTCCAATTTTGTGGCAACAGGTTGGGGGAAGGCCCTTTCCCGTTTCAGCTTGACAATGCCCCCATGCACAAAGCGAGATCTATACAGAAATGTTTTTTCAAGATCGGTGTGGAAGAACTTGACTGGCCTGCACCAAGCTCTGACCTCAACCCCTTCCCTCTGGGATGAATTGGAACGCCGACTGCGAGCCAGGCCTAATCGCCCAACATCAGAGCCCGAACTCACTAATGCTCTTGTGGCTGAATGAAAGCAAATCCCTGCAGCAATGTTCTAACATCTAATGGAAAGCCTTCCCAGAAGAGTGGAGGCTGTTATAGCAGCAAGGGGGGGGACAAACTCCATACTAATGCCCATGATTTTGGAACGAGATGTTAGACAAGCTGGTATCCACATACACTACCAAAAGTATCTTTCAAAGAAACAGTTGTACGAACACGTGATCAACTGAGTGTTTTTAACTGTTAGTCTTTTTGCATGGTTTCCAATATGGTGGGCCATCAACCATATTCTCCCTGTCAATGAGGCGATTCAAAAAACTACAAACTGTGTCATACAAGCGTTCTACTGTGCAGTTCAAGGGAGAGTGAGGGTTCGGAGAGGGATAGTGCCACTAAGGAAACACCACAGCATGTTGTTGTGTGCCCTGTAACCTACATGGTAGGGAAACAACATGATGATACAAAAGAACACATTTGGACAAATGGTTCATTAAAAGATAAGCTACACATGTTGCAACCAACACTCTGGCCTACAAAAAAAAAGTGACTTTCGCAATAACACGTGATGTTATTGCCAAGCAAGGACAAAGGTTAATACAACTATACAATTGAGTCATTTCTCATTTAGAAATAATTGGCCTAGGCTGCTTGATCAAGCCTACTGACTCCTTGCTTTCCATCAACAGGGTGGAGTAGACTACAGCGTACAGGGTAAAGGACTGCACCAAAGAGGGAGATAGATGCCTAATGCCCATAGCAGCACAACGTCAACCTGCACGGGTTCTCTCGTTCGGGGAACTTACTTGGTGAACAAATACATCCAGAGGGGGATCTACGGGGCTCCCCTCGCTGCTGGTCATTGATATAAATCCGAACCCCATTCGAACATTAAACCACTTGCAGTAGCCTGTTCCTGACAGAAGCTGGGGCCGAATTCGCTCTTCTTGCTCCGTCGACTTGGCTTCGTCTTCTCCGCCACCTTTACCCGCCCCTCCTAAAAGGCATATGAAAGTAGTAAGCTACAGTAGGCTGTGTATTAATAGACGAGTGTGGATGTGGCATATGTATTTAACCTATAGCCGTGCCTGCGCAGTTATTAGGCCTAGTAGTAACCTTTACACAACTTTTATGGAGCCCAGTTGGTTGGAAATCTCCATCGCCTAAGCGATGGGGAATCCCCGCCACTTGACGATGTGATGTTCATCTTTGCTATAATTCGTCTCCCACGTAACGATTTTAGCGCATGGTAGAATGATTTGAACATCACGCAAATCGGTGTAAAACAGGATACTTATGGGGCTTCTAACTGCATGGCGCACGGCGATATGCGATTGATTTGGTCGATTCCCCCTTGCACGTGCATGCTCACTGATGTAACTTCTGGAGCATATTTACTTACATCTACCACTGTTAATAACCAGCATTGTATGGAACTCCAAGGGCAGGTGTACACACATGGTTCACCATGCAAGCCCATGTTGGGCACAATACGCTCTTTATCGTTGACAAACAGCTCCAACAAGACCCCAATATGCATTTTCACATGGCAATAATCGTGGGCGGTAGGCTACATAACACGTTATATGTAACAATAGCCCGTCGCAGCCCCCCTCTATACCAAAAAGTAAGGACAATTTTTTTTTTTTTTTTACAAATAATTGGAGAATAACCTTCGGCCATGTTTCCCCGCGGACCTTCTGTTCGAAAGTTCCAATCGAAAAGCTTCCTCTGCGAAAACGGGTTATGATAGTCACCATTAATCCGACATCCTCAATTCCAGCGGTCACAAATTTAGCTCGCATGGTACAGCGTGCTTTCCCTCTTTTGATATTTTGTCATGTCTCTCTCCTTCAATCCTTTCCTCGTTCACTCCACTTCGAGCGCTTGCTCTCTCTCTCATTCGCTCGCTTACTGGCTGTGCCTCTGCCAGTACTAGACACGTGACTTTGTCAATTACATGCTTTCTTGCTACTAATTTTACCACTGATCTAGGGACGGTAGAGCAGCGAAGAAAACTGACTCGGAACCGATTAGGTCCAAGTGGTCAGCCGTGTCCTCACAATAACACACCTTTATTAAAGAAGGATGCGTTATCTTGCTTCAAATGTAACAACTTCGGCCAAGAGTTGTGTGAAAGGCAAGTAGCCTTCTGCCTAATGGTCAGCCTGGTTTTCGCCTGCTTCATACAATTTTTAATAGCCAAATCGGTTTCTAAAATGCAATAACTGACATTTGAATAACAGCAGCGAATGCACTAAATTGGAACTATAAAGACTGTGAAACAACTAATGAATGCAAACAAACATTTGGTGTAGTAAATATTAAACCTGTTGTTCTGCTTATTTTATACACTAGTACTACATTTGATTTTCTACGTTCCTAAACCCTTACGATTCACTGAGATACATGTGGTAAAATAGACCTATAGAAAATCGCTTTGAGATTGAATTGAGGCGTTTATTTGAATTGATAGATTACATTTGTTTGCTGGACACATATTTTGCTACATTTACCAAGGTGGAAAATTAATTCGTTCAACATATCGTTAATTAATACAGATTATAGTCACACAAAAAAATGTTTTACTTTATTTAACTAGGCAAGTCAGTTCTAGCCGTTGAGTATTAAAATAAGATAGAATGTTACATATGCATTTTAGACAATTTATTTAGGTTGAGTGCTTGTTCACATGGCCAACCCCCTGTTCCTCCTCTTGCGTAAGCTACTATGCTCCAATGGGGTAAACCAGGACCATGTCAGGCCTTTGGAATGAGATTGAGTAGTAGAACGCAAACACCAAACAAGTGAAGGCCTTCAATTGAATATCTAGAATACAAAAGAAATGGAAGATACATTTAGAGTCAAGTAAATGCAGGTAGCCTAGCGGGGCCATTAAGAGCTTTGGGCCAGTAACCGAAAGGTCGCTCGATCAAATCCACAAACCGAGTAGGTGAAAATCTGTTTATGTGCCCTTGAGCAAGGCACTTAACCCTAATTGTTCCTATAAGTCGCTTTTGATAAGAGCTTCTGCTAAATAACTAAAATGTACATAGGATATTTGTTTAATTTGGAGTAGTAATCTATCAATATGGTTAATACACTGCAAATATTTCCATTGATAAAAATGAAGGGGCGGGTAGCATTTGTGAAAGGGGGAAAACGCGTTGGGAAGGAATGAATCAACAACAACCCATCCCCACCCACCCAACAGCATAGCAACCCTAAAGAGCCCACCCTCCGGAATTCATGAGTTTACCCCTACCCCCACCCAGACCCAGACCGTCCCCGCCCAACCCCCGCGCAAATTCTGTTTTTGAAAATCTGGTGAGGAGTCCTCCACAGTGGCAACATAAATTATGGCTTGGGTCACAGGGTCGGCCACTTGTGTCGGATGTTATCGACTCACTCACATCCCTAGTTTGGCTTTTTCTGATCGGACAGAGCTATGTTATCACCCACAATCCTAGGCTAATAGGCCTGCTCGCACTGTATTTTATATATCTGAGCGAACCTATAGCCAATCATTTGAAGACTACAATAATAACATTAGGATTCTATATGGTTCACATCCCCTGATAAGGCCAACATTACAAAAGCTACAATTCTGAATAAAAGAGTAGAAATATAATCTGTAGATTGTGTCAATTATTTTGTATATATTCTTGTTGTTGTCAGCACCATTCCAACAGGTCAAATTCCTGGCATAGGCAACATGTAAATGTTATTTGCGATTAAAGCTGATTCTCACCATAAATAAAGGCTTATGGACATAAACAAAGTGATTAATAAGACATTTAACCAGTTAAAGTCAACTGAGAAATAAGAATGTAACCATAGCCAAACCAACAGATCAGAAGTAGCCTACACCGCTCAAAATTATCCTAAATTTACTGACACATTCACAGGAGGTAAACAAGTCCCAAATCGAGATTCCAGAGCTTTCTCAGCCTTTTTTCAATAGTAACATACCAACCCGAGATTTGGTGGACTCCTTCACCCTGGCCAACCCCACCCAACCCCCACACCTCACCAACCAGGCTCCCAAAGGGAAGGAAGTTTGCCTCCTCTATACCCTGCATTTCTGTCAATAGAGTTCAAAGGGGTTATTCAATTCCTCTCTCCTTTTCTCCCTTATTTTAGTGCGGGGGGGGGGTTTATTTCGACGTTTTAACATGTATTCCAGACAGCAATATCTCACTTGTATATATCCACTGCTGGGAAAGACGTAACATTGTTGACATCGTTATAGGTCAGGCCATGCCATGCTGTTGGAAGGAAATGTGTGTTGGGGAGTCTAACAGCATTTTACAAGCAAAAGGTAAATGTTTTTTTCTTTTAATTGAATTCATTTAATTTGTTTAGGACAATAGGCCTACCAGCTAATCATGCGTTTATTTCAATGAGATTGTGATTTACTTTTGTCTACCTGGGAAACATTTCAATCATATGCACATTTTTACTTGGTTTCATGTAAGAAAGTCCCTTCTTGTCTTACTTGTAACATTCGTTAAGAGACATTTATAATAAACGAAAATGTAAAGTATAAGGATTGTAAAACGCCCATACTTGTAGGTGTTTTGTTTGAGCAAACCAACCCTAGCTGTCTAGATTAAATGAAATGTTTTTAAACGAGCTTTTCTTTCTAATAAGAGTTATTTATTTGAAATTCAATCAAATTGAACTATTTCCTGTATTAGGATTAGGATTTAACACTACAATAGAGACGGAAATTCCTTGAATAGCCTAAATTAACCAATTGTAGGCTTCCACAATTAAAATCAAAGTTTTGAACTGATACATCTTTACTTTGAGTAGACTAACGCCCAAAACAGTTAAGAGATATCTGAAAATTCCCATTGGCAAATTCATTCTAGAAAGTGGTGTGAACTATAAGAATCACATGGCTTACATTTTCTGTTGTTTATTTAAGAGTTAGTCATTCAACGACATATGCTGCTATGTGATTTGAGATAAATGTTAAATAGGAGAACACAAAGCCTACAAATACTTGAATTAAATATCAGTGACGTCAGAGGGTAACATGAGCGAGAAGCGCCTCTCTCCGCCCCCGGCAAGAAAGACGCAATTGGCTTGGGAAAGCCAAACTATTTACAGAAAACTGGCACAGAACAAAGAATAGCGCCTGTGCACGAATTCTCGTCATTTTATTGTAAAAATATAGGTATGGTCATTAATTGTTTTCCTATGGCCACGTTTGTTTAGAAATAGGCTAAACCGCGCTAGCTTGTTTGATTTTAATGTTTTCATTCATTCCTTCAGGTACCTAACAAAAAAAGCCAAATGCATGGAAAAATACATGCATTTTGGTTTTAAACTAGCTTGAACCGGAACAGTTTGATTTGAGAATAGAATGCATATCCTATTTGATAGGACTACCCAATAATGTATCTTGTTTTCTAGTTAACTAAAACAAGAAGTTCAATGTTAAATATTCTAACAATTCCTGTAGAGGACAATGGAATGGCATGTGGTGACAATATCGACCACATTGAGTCTGATTATACCCAACTGTTGCCGTGTTGAACAGGTGTATTCACCATGACAGAGAGATAGCCTATAAGGTCTACCAATGTATATTCCAAAAGATCATTCACTAACCTGTGAGCGACGGAACAGCCATTGTCATCCTCGTCTTTCTCTGTCTTCAGACGTGCTGCTGTGGACAAATTAACCCGTCGTCCTGATCGAATGTCTTTGTCCACTTGATGTTATTGTTGTGCTGAACTAATGAAACTGTCAAAGTGACACGCTCATAGGCTACAGCCGAAAGAAGTGGACTGAATTCAAGCCTGCACGTCGATTACCGGTACCGGCATATTTACAATGGCATTTCTGGTTATCTGCCGGTTGCCGGTAGATTATTTATTTCCCACGCTGAATATTTTATAGACACTGTCATTTAAGCGGACCTGCGTGCGGGATAACCCTTGAAGATTTGTATGAATTTGTCAGAGGAAATAATGATTGTTGACAGACAGGGTAACAGTGATAGTCTTAAAAAAAAAGTCTAATAAATTAATAATTAGCCTAGTGTTTTCCATTCTTATAGGCCTACTCTACCTAAAATATTTATGAGGACGAAAGCCAAACCGTAGGCCTACGTCATTTTGATTTATTCCTCAAAACATAAAGCTATGCTGGTTTTTAGATTAGAAATTCATTTATATTATTTTGTCATGACAAAAAATACTGTTTTATAGCTTGGAATGGAGGCGCATGCACTAAGGTTTACACTAACTGACTAAATGTTGTCTTTATTTTGTGTCGTAATAAGTAGCCCTAATCATAAAGTAGGCTTGTTATCAGCTTTCCTAACATATCTTAGAAAACACCCTCCTTCAACAACCCTACCAGGTAGACTTGAGGGTTTAGGCTACTACATTAAACTAAAACGCCAATGACTACAAAGAATTGAAAACAACACATAGGCCAGTTGGAAATAAGACACAACCTTTATTTAAAGGCACAATCTGTCATTTCAACAGCTTGACCCTTGCACTCAGACTTGGGGCCTAGGGAAATATAACAACTCTTAAATTCGTAGATGGAGCTATGGATGCAATGACTGACAGTCCATGAGAACGACTCAATTGTAAATATATATTTTTTAAACTAAGACTCAGATGTTTGAATGTATAAGTAGTAGAGCCTTTTTGCTCATAAACTGTTATTCATCAAGTATCAATATAGGCCATGTCATTGATTGCAATGATAAACAGCAGGAACTTTTACAGTTTCAATTGAAACATTCCTTTAACATTCTTTATTATATGGCACTACAATTTAACAACACAATGTCGAAGGTAAATGGAGACATTTGCCACACAGGCAACAGAGATTATGGAGTGTGTTGCCTTTTTAATTATAGAGTGTTCCAAAAGCAGACACTAGGTGTTTCAATTCAGAATGCACTGGTGTCACATTTCCCCTACACAAATCCCAACTCTTGTATCCCTGAAGGTCTATATTGCGTTAACTAGTAGCTCCCATGAATGTGACAGATGTATGTTTACTACATACAATTATAAATGTCCAAGTCAACTCATTACCAGTTGGAGATGAAGATGTGTAGGATTGGATAGGCTTAAACAATATGGCATTATCTTCATTGTGTCCTCTGATAGGCTACACCCATCCTTTTAGCTCTGTGGCTATAGGGTGTAGGTGTGGCTATAAGGGTCGTCTGGAGTTCAGTATAAATGATAAGCCATGTTTCTATCAGAGTTGACACATTTTAAATGTTGTCCATTCTAGGCTACTCCCAGACATCTATCTACCTGATAGAGGAGGATTAAGATGGAGGGGGGAAAGTCAATTGAAAGCAAACTACTTTGAAAAGGTTGATGACGTCTTCATAAACCCATTATAACATTTAGATGTCATATTACATTAAAGGGGCAATCCTTAGTTGGTACATCCGTTTTTGGAGTAAAAAAATACCCATTGATTTTTGATAAATGCCTCGTAAGCTCAGTTCAACTGTCATACCACATCAGAACCTTTTTTTACTTCAATGTTTGTAAAAAAAAAAGAAAAGAAAAAAAGAAGAAAAAATAAATAAAATGTAATCAAACCCTGTATTTCCTCAAAACATGGTTCAAACTATAAAATGTTGATGGTCAGTCCTTAGCTCTATGCATTTTAGAGGGGTTATATTTCTCCAGCCACATCCCTCAGCTTTTTTATTGAAACAGAGGCGGGGAAATGTATTTTTATGGTTTCAATTAAGGCTTGCCCCTTTAAATGATTTATGCTATTTGGCAAAGCACTAAATATGAGGAACTTTAGATCACCCGTTATGTATGAATTTGCTTCAATGATTTATGAAGCATTTATAGTGAATATGGAGGCAAACGCTCCATTAAGTTTTTCTTAAATAGCCTAGTTTGTTAAAATGTAGTCTCAGCGATATGATGTTGCATGCACGACGTATACACAGCGGTTCAATTTTCGCAACAACTAAGAGTGTTGAAGCGTGAGGCTACACTTCGCTGCTGTTTTTGTCCCGTAGCTACCAACGTTGTAGCATCGTGAAGCGAACCCCCTCACACATGCGCAGATACTCGGTGTGACCATATGAGAGCAATGTCATCATCTCACTATCTGCGGTGCTGCTCGTGGCAACTTCATCTCATCATCTTGAGTCTACCTTTAAGTGAGACCTAAAACTTGATCTCGAACGGGAAATCTCCAGCTAAATTTAAACACATCCGGGTCAGAACGCAAGTCCCAGTTCCCGACACCTTAGAATTCTCCCCACAAAGGCCCACAGGCAATTTATATCAGTACCTGAATGGTCCCTCGTGTGGTACACAATCAGAGTGCTAGCAGGTCCACAGATAAGGATGAAATATTCTCTGGGGGAATCGGGTAAAAAGGCTTCCAACAGCAGTCAGACTGCTCTGAAGTCTAATTCACATATAAGCCTACTTTGTCCTGCATCCTCCAATATAAATACAACTTTAGTGCAGTATACAAACAAAAACAAACACTAATTGACTTACACACAGGGAAGCCATTTTGCGTAGCTACTGTGTTACATATTGAAAAACTATCAATTGAGTTTCATCGTAAAGAACTTTGACAAGTATTTTTGGACTTTGTAAATACATTTGATTTCATCATAATCCCACATCTCTTAGTCATATAACGATCCCCACACCTCTCCTTCCCCTCCCCAGTATATGGAGCACCTGCATTTCAAAAATGACAACTGGTGCACTGAAAACTCATGCGTTAACCTAAATTAACACATACATTTTCAAATATATGTTATGCTATTTTACTCAGAGGCAACAAGAGCAAAAACAAACAGTTTGCCTGAATAAATAAAATGGCATATATTTTTTTGCGTGATAACCCTCCACAAATGAAAATATATGCTACAGCTAGGAATTTGATCAGGCACATTGCCCTCATCCAGACAGATATGGCCTTTGCCTGTTTTAGCCTCCTGGTTTATCAACTGATTTGGGATCTGCTGTCCCAATCTCATTACACTATGACTTAATCAGCTCAACTGGTCTTGGACCAGCGCTTGTTGGCGCATGCTCCTCTAAGAGTCTAAGAGGCCCTCAGCTTTAGTAGGCCCTATTGGAGAGAATAGCGCCTCCTAACGGCTTACCATGGGCATTCACAGCAACATGCATGCCTCATGATTTCTTGGCAGGCTATTTTTAGTCCAATAGACCATTTTTCATTTAGTCCATACATTGACTGATTTTCTTCGTTTGTTTTTAAGATTATTTCTGATGTTCAATTAGGTCTCGATAAAATACAACCTCTTCTATAACTTTAATGTTCGCTTTTTTTGTGCTGGTGTCAAGCACACTGCATTGTTTACATGTTTGTCATGGGTTATTGGGCGGTGTGGCGTGTTACCTTTAGTCCGCGGTTGACCGATACATTGTTCAGTTATCATGTTTTAGGGAGCCTACAGTACAAAAAGGCCTGGTGACTTGAATTTTTTTTTTAAATGTATTGCTTCACGCTGGTTCTCTCTCCGGGCGCCTGTGCCGCGCTCACTGTCTGGTACATTTTGTAGAATATTTAAACTTCTATCTTTCGATTTAATTGGTAAAGTTTTGTATTTATTTTATTAATCAAGAAGGATCCACAAATCAAGTAGTTTCTAACATGTGGGTGAGAGTGTAGGCTATGTGCTAAAATGCGTCATCTTGTGGTGGGGAACTGTTACAACGGTCCGCCATTTAAGCCTTGAGAAAAAGTAGTCCCTGTCTGTATGACAGATAATTATTGAATGAGACAATTTAAAAATCAGTATCGTTCAGAAATCGTATTATATTCGTGAATGAATTCAAACTTGTCTCTTCATCCCAGTCAAAAGTTAAGCTTATTACAGTTTCATTAAAATGTTAATGTATCTTATTCAACCATTTTTTTCAAAAAAATTTAAAACAATAAATTACCATTTTTTTCAACCATTTCTATTCTTAAAACAATAAATTACCTTTTTTTTCAACCATTTCTATTCTTAAAACTATAAATCACAATTTTTTTCAACCATTTCTATTCTTAAAACAATAAATTACCATTTTCTCAACCATTTCTATTCTTAATACAATAAATTACCATTTTTTTCAACCATTTATATTCTTAAAACCATAAATTACCATTTTTTTCAACCATTTATATTCTTAAAACAATAAATTACCATTTTTTCAACCATTTCTATTCTTAAAACAATAAATTACCATTTTTTTTCAACCATTTCTATTCTTAAAACGATAAATTACCATTTATTTCAACCATTTCTATTCTTAAAACAATAAATTACCATTTTTTTCAACAATTTCTATTCTTAAAACAATAAATTACCATTTTTTCCAACCATTTCTATTCTTAAAACAATAAATTACAATTTTTTCAACCATTTCTATTCTTAAAACAATAAACTACCATTTTGAACGCTGTCTATAAACTGTCATTTTGCGCAATTTCTTTTTGCCTATATATGTTCAATTGCCTATTCTTTTGCATTTGTTTAATATTATTGACTTTATTAAATTCGGTTTAGATTAAATGTTTATATACAAAGCATACTGTGGGGAATACATTTTTATAAAAATCATGTATTATTAGAGTGGAAAAACTGATCTTGAAATAATATCATTCAAATGGTTAACTCAGGCCAAGTGCTGCACTAAGTCTGTTTTAGGCCTACCACTAATAAGCATATTCAGTGAAGTTTCACCTCATTTTAGCATTTAACAATACTAAATAATAGAAAGGTCTGCTAAAAGTAGTTTGTACTACACAAATAGACTAAGATTTCTGAAAAGAAAGTTGTTTCCACACATGATAGAAGTTTAAACCTTTATCTATTTACCCTTTAAAACAAATCTACATTGCTCTGAAGCATGCCCAAAATGTCCCCCCAGTATTCGTTCACAGATTTGTTTCTAAATAGACACATACACTACCAGTATAACAGTGTATAGACCTGATGGAATTTGAGCAGGAGTGATAGGCTAAATCACCCTGAATTACACGAAACAATCTGAATAGAAACATGTGTATGCTCTTCAAACACTGTAAATGAACAATTATTCAAGAGTAGGTTTGGTTTACAGAAAGAAAGAAAAACATGATTTCACGGTTTTGTTTTGAAGACTTTACATGTGTAGTTTCATGTTATCACGTTAACTTCACATGAAAACATGTGCTTTTCTTATTTTATCAGAATGACAAAATTCACATATTTGCCATAATGTTTTGATAGATTTTTTTGCAACTACATTATGTGTTGTAAGCTATGCCTGAATATAGGTTGTCATACCTGTTTATTCATGTTAATTGTGCTTTTCAAATTGTCAAACTAAAAGCCAATTTCACTCTATTGGGATAATTGAAGGAATAAAAGCTATACTTTTTTAAAAAGGGATGAGATTTGAAGCCTTTTAAACATTACAATTTTGTCCATCGCAAACACATTAGATTAATTCAAATTTTAGTTTAAAAAAAAGAGACAAATTAAATATTACAACCATTTAAATTGTCAACTTGTTTAAAGCTCTTTTGTGTTGTGTTCAATAACTGCCCAGATGGAGATGAATTCATGTTTGGTGTAACAGTATCTGTGATCACTGAAGGATATTCTACAGATTTATATAATATCCTGCAGTATCCTGTCTTTCATGTTGCTTTGTGGTTGTATTTTATATGCTTGTTTATGCTACCTCTTGGCTAGGGTTCACTTGAAAAAAAAAGATTCCTATATCAATGAGGTTCAGCTGAATAAATAAAAGGGTGAAATGAAATCAAATGAAACCATGGAGCTGTTTCATGTGACATATCTTCATATTCCCAGTTTTGGAATTGTTAGCTAGATTACTTGTTGGTTATTACTGCATTGTCAGAACTAGAAGCACAAGCATTTCGCTACACTCGCATTAACATCTGCTAACCATGTGTATGTGACAAATAAAATTTGATTTGATTTAATGGATTGCTTTTTTTCATGAGAATGTTTTTGTGAATTAATACAACCACATTCCAGATTAAGAACATTTTGTCATACATGCTGTTGACATTTTGGGTAATTTCCCTTTGGATCTTCTGATCTCGCATGTAAACTCCCACAACAAGCCATTTTATTATGTTCCATCTAATAGTCCCACAGAGAAAGTTTAATACTGTTATTTTTTAAACAGATCAAATATGTGGGTATAAAATACAGAAAGGTGCATTGAACAGTATATCCCATCTATTTACAACAATGTCATAAGTATCCAGGATTGTGATGATGATGGGGTTTTGCCAAGAGAAAGGAGTTAGTGACCATTCATCCATGGCTAATAGAAAATGTACTTGAAAGAAATGTAGTGTGTATTTCCAAGTATATGGAGAAAAACACTGTGAACATGAAGAAACTCCAACACTGGTAAAAATGTAAGGGATCTCAGAAGATCCAAAAAGTGTAATAGCCTAGTTCTGATGTAGAGTTTAACAGTTTCAATCAGCTCTTTCTTTCAACATTTACATCAAGTATTGCACATCTTGTATTTGAAAAATAATAAACTCTAACCGACATGTCAGTCACCAGTTCTTCAGTGTTTACATGAACGAAAGGTCTAGTGACAAATGTTGACTGTAATTTCTTCATTCTTAAATACAAAATGTGGTTGGAAACGCTAGAGGAGCACAAAGTGTTTGAACCTGGAAACATTAGAAAAATGTAGCAGAAGCCATACGTAATACATTGCTTCCTACTGGCCATTTTCCAAAATGGCTTCCTTCTCTCTCAGAGATAAAGAACTCATCTTTGTATCTGTGCATTTATTTGTGATTGATATGTATTTAAGTATCATACACCTGCCGGTGCCCAGCCCCCCATGGGCTTATAAGACACTACAGAGCATAACAACATTTGACAAATTATTCACATACAATAATTGTCAGTGACAGCATGGGCATCGACATTGAGGCTTTCTTCATTTTAAAAGTTTTACATTTTCTTCTTCATCGGCTGATTGCTCCCAACTTATAAGAATCCCCACCCAGTCAACTATTTAAAATGGTGGAAGCCCTCAATGGCACTATTCATGGTCAAATAGATTATATCCATAATGAGTCCTATCTATCTCTCCTCATCTCCTTCATCTGCACTGATGTGAAAACACAGACTAGGTGAAATCAATATAGCAGAGTTCTACTAGGCATTTGCATCCACCATTCCAGTTTCTTTCACATCAGATTCTGTCTGGGAGTTGGGAGGGGAAAAGTGAAAACTAGCTGTTATTGGCAGAGAGGTATGGAACTATCTTTTGTATTGGTCTATTAACCAATTTACGGTATGGTGAGGTCATCGTGGAAAGCGGAAACTCCTGCCCATGCAAACCTGCTGATTAGAATGTTCTGTGTAGATTGTATTTTCAACCAGGAAATAACACTGATTTTAAAAAATCCACAATTTTAGTGTTAGTTTCATCAGCTGTTGTATGATATTAATATATGATAAACACAGGAAACTGAGTTTTGATTACACTGGGCCTTTAAGATATCTACTTTATATTTATTCAAAATTATGTTAAATTCTAAGAGTTCTCAACTTTTTCAAATCCTCAGAAGCCTCTTGGGTG
Source organism: Oncorhynchus nerka (assembly GCF_034236695.1). Lineage (NCBI taxonomy): Eukaryota > Metazoa > Chordata > Actinopteri > Salmoniformes > Salmonidae > Oncorhynchus > Oncorhynchus nerka. The sequence continues at coordinate 15,027,696 of NC_088419.1, read as the reverse complement.
AGGGTGTGCAGTCAGAGCTGCTCCCCCTGCCTCCTCACTTCCCTGGTTACTAACCCTAACCCTGCCGCCTCACTGCCCTGGTTACTAACCCTAACCCTGCCGCCTCACTGCCCTGGTTACTAACCCTAACCCTGCCTCCTCACTGCCCTGGTTACTAACCCTAACCCTGCCTCCTCACTGCCCTGGTTACTAACCCTAACCCTGCCTCCTCACTGCCCTGGTTACTAACCCTAACCCTGCCTCCTCACTGCCCTGGTTACTAACCCTAACCCTGCCTCCCCACTGCCCTGGTTACTAACCCTAACCCTGCCTCCTCACTGCCCTGGTTACTAACCCTAACCCTGCCTCATCACTGCCCTGGATACTAACCCTAACCCTGCCTCATCACTGCCCTGGTTACTAACCCTAACCCTGCATCTTCACTGCCCTTGGTTACTAACCCTAACCCTGCCTCCTCACTGCCCTGGTTACTAACCCTAATCCTGCCTCCTCACTGCCCTGGTTACTAACCCTAACCCTGCCTCCTCACTGCCCTGGTTACTAACCCTAACCCTGCCTCCTCACTGCCCTGGTTACTAACCCTAACCCTGCCTGCTCACTGCCCTGGTTACTAACCCTGCCTCCTCACTGCCCTGGTTACTAACCCTGCCTCCTCACTGCCCTGGTTACTAACCCTAACCCTGCCTCCTCACTGCCCTGGTTACTAACCCTAACCCTGCCTCCTCACTGCCCTGGTTACTAACCCTAACCCTGCCTCCTCACTGCCCTGGTTACTAACCCTAACCCCGCCTCCTCACTGCCCTGGTTACTAACCCTAACCCTGCCTCCTCACTGCCCTGGTTACTAACCCTAACCCTGCCGCCTCACTGCCCTGGTTACTAACCCTAACCCTGCCTCCTCACTGCCCTGGTTACTAACCCTAACCCTGCCTCCTCACTGCCCTGGTTACTAACCCTAACCCTGCCTCCTCACTGCCCTGGTTACTAACCCTAACCCTGCCTCCTCACTGCCCTGGTTACTAACCCTAACCCTGCCTCCCCACTGCCCTGGTTACTAACCCTAACCCTGCCTCCTCACTGCCCTGGTTACTAACCCTAACCCTGCCTCCTCACTGCCCTGGTTACTAACCCTAACCCTGCCTCCTCACTGCCCTGGTTACTAACCCTAACCCTGCCTCCTCACTGCCCTGGTTACTAACCCTAACCCTGCCTCCTCACTGCCCTGGTTACTAACCACTCACACTGACAGCGTCGTGAAGAAGGCGCAGCAGCGCCTCTTCAACCTCAGGAGGCTGAAGAAATTCGGCTTGTCACCAAAAGCACTCACAAACTTCTACAGATGCACAATCGAGAGCATCCTGGCGGGCTGTATCACCGCCTGGTACGGCAACTGCTCCGCCCTCAACCGTAAGGCTCTCCAGAGGGTAGTGAGGTCTGCACAACGCATAACCGGGGGAAAACTACCTGCCCTCCAGGACACCTACACCACCCGATGTTACAGGAAGGCCATAAAGATCATCAAGAACATCAACCACCCGAACCACTGCCTGTTCACCCCGCTATCATCCAGAAGGCGAGGTCAGTACAGGTGCATCAAAGCTGGGACCGAGAGACATCTTCTATCTCAAGGCCATCAGACTGTTAAACAGCCACCACTAACACTGAGTGGCTGCTGCCAACACACTGTCATTGACACTGACCCAACTCCAGCCACTTTAATAATGGGAATTGATGGGAAATTATGTAAATATATCACTAGCCACTTTAAACAATGCTACCTTATATAATGTTACTTACCCTACATTATTCATCTCATATGCATATGTATATACTGTACTCTAGATCATCGACTGCATTCTTATGTCACTAGCCACTTTAACTATGCCACTTTGTTTACTTTGTCTACATACTCATCTCATATGTATATACTGTACTCGATACCATCTACTGTATGCTGCTCTGTACCATCACTCATTCATATATCCTTATGTACATATTCCTTATCCCCTTACACTGTGTATAAGACAGTAGTTTTGGAATTGTTAGTTAGATTACTTGTTGGTTATCACTGCATTGTCGGAACTAGAAGCACAAGCATTTCGCTACACTCGCATTAACATCTGTTAACCATGTGTATGTGACAAATAAAATTAGATTTGATTTGATTTAACCCTAACCCCTCACTGCCCTGGTTACTAACCCTGCCTCATTACTGCCCTGGTTACTAACCCTAACCCTGCGTCCTCAGTGCCCTCGTTCTCCCTGCTAATACTACTAGTGGTAAAGGAACGGAACACCAGCCCTCAGGACTGTAGTCAGACACTATTTACAGAGGAGCTCACAACAGGGGAGAATACCCTGACTAACTGCTTGCCCTCAAACTCTCCAGACAGTGATTCCTGGGCTCTGTCCTGAGCTCTGGCAGCTCCATCCGCTCATAGCGGGGCTGGAGTCAACAGAGAGGAGCGAAGAGGACTCTGGTAAAGTGGCAACTGGCAAGTTTGACTGAGCGGACTATCCCGGCTAAATAAATGAAGTGATAGGGACTCACCCTGGATCTGTGTCGCCCAAGCAGCAGAAAATGAATGCCTGGGAGCAGCTCAGAAGACTGTACCCCCGATCTTCAGGCCTCTGAGAATATGAAGAAGTCAAGGAACAGATCCTAATTTATAAGTTGGGAAACATAAAATTCACAAGTGACATTCGCTGAAGATTCTCATAGAAATGTATAAGATCTCCTAAGCCTGTTTGTTTACCACAGACCTTATTTTGAGTTTAGCCAAAACTCCATTAAAGCCCCATAGGCTTTGTCCAACGAACCATGGAGGAGTAACAGCCTACAAAAAGACACCATTACTATTGCTCTCTGTAGTATGAACTATCCAATGTAACAAACACAACATCTCACTATGGTAGTGTTTCCAGTTGTCCCTGGTGACTCTCCTAGGGACTTCATGCGTCAGATTAGCATTTTCATAATGGCTGTATGGAAGATATTGTCAAATGAGTACAATAATTGATGGTGTCAAGAAGTGTTGGATACATTTTAAAAGTTTATACCCGAGGTCCATAAAGTGGTGAGAAGTAATGAGTTACAACAAAAAAATCACTGTTCAAAAAAACGCTTTATTGAAGTTGTGGCATTGTAGTACATTGTTGTTGTTTATGTCCCTTTATTAGGTAAACTAACAATCAGCATGCCAAGAGGTAGAAATTAATATCAGTCAGATACACACACACACTCTGCATTAGTCCTCCTGAACACAAAACAAAACAAAATGACCTAAACCTATCATCATTCACACGAACACTGAAGAGGGCTGAAATCAATAACCTACTGACAAACAGCTTTCCAATTGATAAACACATACAATTGTCTGTGTTTGTGGTGGTAGGGGGGGCACCAATTGGGTGCCATTTCATTTCATGTTCCCTGACTGAGGACCTTTGCAGACTTGATCCTTGACCTCTAGGCTGATAAAACTATACAGTTCAAGTTAAGTCCAACCATGTATCACCCATCTCTCAACATTGAAATAACACTTTAACAAGGTTTTACCTATTAGAGAGACAATACAGGAGTATGACTCATGAGGAAGAGCTGAGTCCTGTGGCTGGCTCATGGGGGGGTGCAAGTCCTGGGGTTGGTGGGAGAGTCTGGGGCCAGAGAGGTAAGGGGTGGAGACAGGGGGGTAAGTCCTGTGGCTGGCTCATGGGGGGTGGGGCCAGAGGGGTGAGGGGTGGAGACGGGGGGTAAGTCCTGTGGCTGGCTCATGGGGGGGGTGCAAGTCCTGGGGTTGGTGGGGGAGTCTGGGGCCAGAGAGGTGAGGGGTGGAGACAGGGGGGTAAGACCTGTGGCTGGCTCATGGGGGGTGCAAGTCCTGGGGTTGGTGGGGAGTCTGGGGCCAGAGAGGTGAGGGGTGGAGACAGGGGGTAAGTCCTGTGGCTGGCTCATGGGGGGGTGCAAGTCCTGGGGTTGGTGGGGGAGTCTGGGGCCAGAGAGGTGAGGGGTGGAGACAGGGTAAGTCCTGTGGCTGGCTCATAGGGGAAGAGAGGGAGGTTTGGTAGGGGAGTCTGGGGCCAGAGAGGTGAGGGGTGGAGACAGGGGTAGGTCCTGTGGCTGGCTCATGGGGGAAGAGAGGGAGGTTTGGTAGGGGAGTCTGGGGCCAGAGAGGTGAGGGGTGGAGACAGGGGTAAGTCCTGTGGCTGGCTCATGGGGGAAGAGAGGGAGGTTTGGTAGGGGAGTCTGGGGCCAGAGAGGTGAGGGGTGGAGACATGGGTAAGTCCTGTGGCTGGCTCATAGGGGAAGAGAGGGAGGTTTGGTAGGGGAGTCTGGGGCCAGAGAGGTGAGGGGTGGAGACAGGGGTAAGTCCTGTGGCTGGCTCATAGGGGAAGAGAGGGAGGTTTGGTAGGGGAGTCTGGGGCCAGAGAGGTGAGGGGTGGAGACATGGGTAAGTCCTAAGGATGGTCCAAGTTTTTTCGTATTCTTTGTTTTTATGAGCATTTATGTCCTCTTAGTCTCATTCACTCCTTCTGTGCGGTGTACATTTACACCAGAGATCTGTATATAATGACTAGATGCTCATGTTTCCACCTTAACAATGGGAGTCGTTGTCCCAAAGGCGGGAAGGCAGGTGACAAGCTTAAGTTCAAAATAAGCGCATAGGGCTTTGATGGAGTGACACCTCTCGCTTCGCCTCTTTCTCCCAAGCCCCTACCACACACAACAACAAAGATGAGAGATCACCACTTCTTCACTGACAAACGGTTTCAACTCTCTATTTGCATTTGAGGTTTGGTCCAACAGAATGGATCATATGGACACCACAACACATGGAGAAATTATTATACTGTAATAGAGAAATGAACCTTTCTAATGAAACCCTGTTTATGTTTCAACTCCTCAGATTTTGAGCAGAGCAGACACTACTAAAACAAATTTACCAATGAACCTTCACCTGGAAAATGAACGCTCAGTTTGTCGCAAGTGCATTATGGTACCACGTATCACTAGCAGTATTTTAGTCAAATAAAGACTTACACCAGCTGTCTAGTCTTTTATAAATGTGCAATAAGCATAAAATGAAGGAGTTGTCATGTCGTTCTCATTCAGAGATAAAGTAGGCCACTTGATTCCAACATCTGAACAAAGTGGATAGGCTAGCATGCTGTTCAAACAGTTGGAGACAGACAGAAGGGTGTGTTCATAACAATTCACCTGTTCTCCTTGTTAGCTGAATCCAGAGCTAGTGAAATTATAACTAGATCCAAGTTCGCTGAACTAGAAATATAAATATTAGCTGGGCACTAACTTTAACTTTATAGTCTGGCTGACCTGGAGCCCATGCCCAAAGCAAGCCTACACTGGAAAGGGAGAACCAGGAAGAGAGAGAGAGGTGGTTAATACAGGCCAGCCAACCGGGTAGGAAGAGATTGATTACTGCTCAGGAACAAATCAGTAGTGATGATGAGGAGGGGAGGAGAACAGCTGAACAAAAAGATTAGTGATCATTAAAAATAATAACGAGAACGAGTAAGAAACTTCTAAGACACCGATAGAGACACTTCCCCTAGAATCAGACTTCCAGGGAACTCCCCCCTCCCCCCTTTTCATTTGACCCAGGAGAGGCTGAGGCAGCGGGCGATGAAGGCGTACGTGTCGGCCACCTCCTGGATGACCTTTCTGGTGGGCTTTCCGGCGCCGTGGCCCGACTTTGTGTCCACGTGGATGAACAGTGGATTGCTCTGACCCGACCAGCGGCCCACCACGTGCTGCAGTGTGGCGATGTACTTCAGGGAGTGTAGGGGGACCACGCGGTCATCGTGGTCACCCGTGAGGAGGAGGACAGCGGGGTACTGGACTCCCTCACCCTCGGGCACGCGTATGTTGTGGAGCGGGGAGTACCTGGAGGGAGAAGAGGAGATTTCTTCAGGGACGATGATGTTCACCAATGACAGATTTCTACAGGGACGATGATGTACGGTGAAAGTATTGTGTACAGGTTTTAATACACCAAACTTGGAGCAAATAGATACAGTGCAATCCTCAAGTATTCACACACCTTGACATTTTTCCACATGCTTACTTCACAGCCTTGTTCTCAAATTGATGAACTTAAAAAAATAAAATAAAAATCTACACACAATAGCCCATAATGACAAAGCAAAAACAGTTTATACATTTTTGCAAATATATTGAAAATAAAAAAACTGAAATAATACATTTACATTACTATTCAGCCCCTTTACTCAGGACTTTGTTGAAGCACCTTTGGCAGCGACTGCAGCCTCAAGTCTTCTTGGGTATGACGGTACAAGCTTGGCACACCTGTATTTGGGGAGTTTCTCCCATTATTTTCTGCAGATCTTCTCAAGCTCTGTCAGGTTGGATGGAGAGCGTCGCTGCACAGCTATTTTCAGGTCTCTCCAGAGATGTTCGATCGGTTTCAAGTCCGGGCTCTGGCTGGGCCACTCAAGGACATTCAGAGACCTGTCCTGAAGCCATTTCTGCATTGTCTTGGCTGTGTGCTTTGGGTCGTTGTCCAGTTGGATGGTAAAACCTTCACCCTCAGTCGGAGGTCCTGAGCGCTCGGGAGAAGGTTTTCGTCAAGGATCTCTTTGAACTTTGCTCCGTTTATCTTTCTCTCGATTCTGACTCGTCTCCAAGTACCTGTCACTGAGGAGTAGCTTCCGTCTGGCTACTCTACCATAAATGCCTGATTGGTGGAGTGCTGCAGAGATGGTTGTCCTTCTGGAAGGTTCTCCCATCTCCACAGAGGAACTCTGGAGCTCTGTCAGAGTGACCATCGGGTTCTTGGTCACCTCCCTGACCAAGGCCCTTCTTCCCCGATTGCTTAGTTTGGGCAGGTGGCCAGCTCTAGGAAGAGTCTTGGTGGTTACAAACTTGTTCCATTTAACACTGATGGAGGCCACTGTGTTCTTGGACCTTCAATGCTGCAGAACTGTTTTGGTACCCTTCCCCAGATCTGTGCCTCGACACAATCATGTCTCGGCGCTCACAAACAATTCCTTCAACATCATGGCTTGGTTTTTGCTCTGACAGGCACTGTCAACTGCTGGACCTTATATAGACAGGTGTGAGCCTTTCAAAATCATGTCCAATCAATTTATCACATGTGGACTCCAATCAAGTTGTAGAAACATCCAAGGATAATCAATGGAAAATGGATGCACCTGAGCTCAATTTCGAGTCTCATAGGGTCTGAATATTTATGTAAAGGTGTATTTTTAAAACATTTTCAAAAAATTCTAAACCTGTTTTCGCTTTGTCATTATAGGGCATTGTGTGTAGATTGATGAGGACATGTTTTTATTTAATACATTTTAGAAGAAGGCTGTAACGTAACAAAATGTGGAGAAAGTCCAGGGGTCTGAATACTTTCCCAATGCACTGTATGTCAAATAGCTGCACTTGACGTTTGCACTTTTGGGATTACACTAAATCAAGCCTTGGAAAGAACATAACATGCATTTGACGTGGTTCTGGAATACTGAAAGATTAATGTTAATATCCCAAACAGGCTAAATGTTCCAGGTTCCAGATTTGTTTGTGCTGTGTAGCAAACACCTATGGTTACTGGCATGACAACCACCATAGAAGTTGGCTACAAAGCTAAACTGATCTGGAACCAGGCTAGGCTTAGGGAAGTGTAGTACTAGCACTCACTTGATGAGCCAGTCAAACTGCTCCTTGACCTCACAGCAGCCGAAGTCAGTGGTCCAGGCGTGGCCGATGGTGAACTTGTGGAACTTGAGCATGTCCATGACGCCCACCTGGGCCACGGCACAGCCGAACAGCTCTGGCCGCTGGTTCACACACGCTGCTGTGGGGGCAGAGGGTGGGACAGATACACGTTATCAGGCAGCGAGAGACAGACACACACACAGGTAAGGAGATAAACACACAAAGACAGAGTAAGACAAAACCGCTGTATATACAGACAGACATTCCAATGTCAACAAAACTGTTAGCTTAGGAAAAAGTGTCAGGGTTGGTTCAGGTTAATGACTAAAAGCTTCAACAAGGAAAAGGGATGTCGTTATTCCGCAACGTACCCACGAGCAGGCCCCCGTTGGACCCTCCATTGATGGTGAGTTTGGAGGGGGACGAGTAGCCCTCCTTGATGAGGTACTCTGCTGCACACTGGAAGTCTGTGAAGCAGTTTTGCTTTTTGGCCAGCATGCCCGCTGGAGAAAAACACACAGAGAGAGTTCAATGTGTGAGTGTGTGTGTAAAAGTGTATAAAACACACAGAGAGAATTGAGTTGAGGGGCAATGTGTGTTACTTTTGGAGAGATCAGAAACCCAAATTGGTCTACACGGACAAGTTCTGGCCTCATTTAGATCTTATCTGTCGGAAAGATATCAGTTTGTCTCTGAATGGTTTGTCCTCTGACAAATCAACTGTACATTTCGGTGTTCCTCGAGGTTGCGTTTTAGGACCACTATTGTTTTCACTATATATTTTACCTCTTGGGGATGTCATTTGAAAACATAATGTTAACTTTCACTGCTATGCGGATGACACACAGCTATACATTTCAATGAAACATGGTGATCCCCAAAATTGCCCTCGCTAGAAGCCTGTGTTTCAGACATAAGGAAGTGGATGGCTGCAAACTTCCTACTTTTAAACTTGTTCTAAGTCCCAAGAAACAAAGAGATCTTCTGTTGAATCTGACAATTAATCTTGATGGTTGTACAGTCGTCTCAAATAAAACTGAAGGACCTCGGCGTTACTCTGGACCCTGATCTCTCTTTAGACGAACATATCAATACTGTTTCAAATAAATAAACTAAATAAAACTAAATAAATAAACAAAATAAACTTCAGTTAGTGCTAAATATGGCTGCAAGAATCCTGACTAGTACCAAAAAATGTGATCATATTACTCCAGTGCTAGCCTCTCTAAACTGGCAAGGGCTGATTTCAAGGTTTTACTGCTAACCTACAAAGCATTACATGGGCTTGCTCTTACCTATCTTTCCAATTGGGTCCTGCCGTACATACCTACACGTACACTACGGTCACAAGACGCAGGCCTCCTAATTGTCCCTAGAATTTCTAAGCAAACAGCTGGAGGCAGGGGTTTCTCCTATAGAGCTCCATTTTTATGGAACGGTCTGCCTACCCATGTAAGAGACGCAGACTTGGTCTCAACCTTTAAGTCTTTACTGAAGACTCATCTCTTCAGTGGGTCATATGATTGAGTGTAGTCTGGCCCAGGAGTGTGAAGGTGAACGGAAAGGCTCTGGTGCAACGAACCGCCCTTGCTGTCTCTGCCTGGCCGGTTCCCCTCTCTCCACTGGGATTCTCTGCCTCTAACCCTATTAAAGGAGCTGAGTCACTGGCTTACTGGTGCTCTTTCATGCCGTCCCTAAGAGGGGTGCGTCACTTGAGTGGGTTGAGTCGCTGACGTGGTCTTCCGGTCTGGGTTGGCGACCCCCCTTGGGTTGTGCCATGGCAGAGATCTTTGTGGGCTATACTCGGCCTAGTCTCAGGCTGGTAAGTTGGTGGTTGAAGATATCCCTCTAGTGGTGTGGGGGCTGTGCTTTGGCAAAGTGGGTGGGGTTATATCCTGCCTGTTTGGCCCTGTCCGGGGGTATCATCGGATGGGGCCACAGTGTCTCCTGACCCCTCCTGTCTCAGCCTCCAGTATTTACGCTGGAGTATTTCTCCTGTCTTATCCGGTGTCCTGTGTGAATTTAAGTATGCTCTCTCTAATTATCTTTCTTTATTTCTCTCTCTCTGAGGACCTGAGCCCTAGGACCATGCCTCAGGACTACCTGGCCTGATGATTCCATGCTGTGCCCAGTCTACCTGGCCGTGCTGCTGCTCCAGTTTCAACTGTTCTGCCTGCGGCTATGGAACCCTGACCTGTTCACCGGACATGCCACCTGTCCCAGACCTGCTGTTTTCAACTCTCTAGAGACAGCAGGAGCGGTAGAGATAATCTGAATGACCGGCTATGAAAAACCGACATTTACTCCTGAGGTGCTGACCTGTTGCACCCTCGACAACCACCGATTATTATTATTTAATCATGCTGGTCATTTATGAATATTTGAACATCTTGGCCATGTTCTGTTATAATCTCCACCCGGCACAGCCAGAAGAGGACTGGCCACCCCTCATAGCCTGGTTCCTCTCTGGGTTTCTTCCTAGGTTTTAGCCTTTCTAGGGAGTTTTTCCTAGCCACCGTGCTTCTACACCTGCATTGCTTGCTGTTTGGGGTTTTAGGCTGAGTTTCTGTACAGCACTTTGAGATATCAGCTGATGTAAGAAGGGCTATATAAATACATTTGATTTGTTACCTTTGTGCCAGGTCTCTCCGTACTCCCCCCCTCCTCTGATGTTGGCCACAGCCAGGACTCCTCCCATGTGTCGGACAAAGATCAGCCGTGATACACTGGGAAACAACATTGAACATCACCTTACTTCCTTTATTTCAGTCTGAACATCACCTTACTTCCTTTCCTCAGTCTGAACACCACCTTACTTCCTTTCCTCAGTCTGAACATCACCTTACTTCCTTTATTTCACTCTGAACATGGGGCGGCAGGGTAGCCTAGTGGTTAAGAGCGTTGGACTAGTAACCGGAAGGTTGTCAGCTCTGGGGTTTGAACTTGCAAGGTACAAATCTGTCGTTCTGCCCCTGAACAGGCAGTTAACCTACTGTTCCTAGGCCGTCATTGAAAATAAGAATGTGTTCTTAACTGACTTGCCTAGTTAAATAAAGGTAAAATAAAAATAAAAAACATCACCTTACTTCCTTTATTTCAGTCTGAACATCACCTTACTTCCTTTATTTCAGTCTGAACATCACCTTACTTCCTTTCCTCAGTCTGAACATCACCTTACTACCTTTATTCAGTCTGAACATCACCTTACTTCCTTTCCTCAGTCTGAACATCACCTTACTTCCTTTCCTCAGTCTGAACATCACCTTACTACCTTTATTCAGTCTGAACATCACCTTACTTCCTTTATTTCAGTCTGAACATCACCTTACTTCCTTTCCTCAGTCCAAACAAGTCCAGGTAGATACAAAGCATCATGTAGAAGAGCCAAGACAAGATAGTCATTTGAAAAATGGTGCTATATATAACATTATTTACAGGCACAATTGTTATCTTAAATAGCCCTAAAAGTCAAATGATACACAGTGCCATCCATAATTATTGGGACAGTGAAGTATTTTTGTTGTTGCTGAGCTCTGTACTCCAGCACTTTGCACTTTAACCTCAGTCATTGTATGACTTCAAATCCAGACTGTCAGCTTTATTTGCGGGTATTTTCATTCCTATCGGGTGAACTGTTAAGAAATTACTTCACTCTTTGTACATAGTCTCCCCCCCCCAAATTTGTGTTTTAAAGTAGTCAAAAGTTTAGTATTTGGTCCCATATTCTTAGCAAGCAATGATTCCATAAATCTTGTGAGGTTGGTATGTCTTAGGGGTATGATATTTGTGCGTCTAACTTCCTCACTCACCATTATTCCCGATTTATTAAGGATGATCCGTCAGCATGGTAGCATCCACATTAATGTAGAAGTATTAAGAAACCAATTATATTCTTATTTACAATAAAAGTGACTCCAAAATGAAAATACATTTACCATTCATTTCTATTGGACACAAAATAATCTGAAATACAACCTAAACAAATAGCAAATCCATCCAACAAGTTTGAAGTCACAAGCTTGTTGTAATCATTGTGTGCTAGGAGTATGGGACCAAATACTACACTTTGGAATAGTTTAATACACAGAAGTAAATATGTCCCAATACTTTTGGTCCCCTAAAATGGGGGGACTGGGTACAACAAATGCTGCAATTGTTAAACAGTTCACTCGATATGGATGAAAATACCCTCAAATTAAAGCTGTCTGTATTTTAACCTCATAGTAATTGTATCACTTCAAAATCCAAAGTGCTGGAGAGAGAGAGCCAAAAGAAGAATACAAATATTCACGAAGGCCACTGTGTGTATAGCAGTAAACAAGTACATTTTCATGAGGAAATTAAAAGAAGAAATCAAGATTAAAGCGACATCATTACATGTAGCAACTGAATGATACATCCAGTGTAACCCGGTGGTGGTACCTGTAGCTGGGGAAAGTGACCCGGTGGTGGTACCTGTAGCTGGGGGAAGTGACCTGCTGGTGGTACCTGTAGCTGGGGGAAGTGACCTGCTGGTGGTAACTGTAGCTGGGGGAAGTGACCCGGTGGTGGTACCTGTAGCTGGGGGAGTGACCTGGTGGTGGTACCTGTAGCTGGGGGAAGTGACCTGCTGGTGGTGGTACCTGTAGCTGGGGGAAGTGACCTGCTGGTGGTGGTACCTGTAGCTGGGGGAAGTGACCTGCTGGTGGTAACTGTAGCTGGGGGAAGTGACCTGCTGCTGGTGGTACCTGTAGCTGGGGGAAGTGACCTGCTGGTGGTGGTACCTGTAGCTGGGGGAAGTGACCTGCTGGTGGTACCTGTAGCTGGGGGAAGTGACCTGCTGGTGGTAACTGTAGCTGGGGGAGTGACCTGGTGGTGGTACCTGTAGCTGGGGGAAGTGACCTGCTGGTGGTGGTACCTGTAGCTGGGGGAAGTGACCTGCTGGTGGTAACTGTAGCTGGGGGAAGTGACCTGCTGGTGGTAACTGTAGCTGGGGGAAGTGACCTGCTGGTGGTGGTACCTGTAGCTGGGGGAAGTGACCTGCTGGTGGTGGTACCTGTAGCTGGGGGAAGTGACCTGCTGGTGGTGGTACCTGTAGCTGGGCGAGTGACCTGCTGGTGGTAACTGTAGCTGGGGGAAGTGACCCGGTGGTGGTACCTGTAGCTGGGGGAGTGACCTGGTGGTGGTACCTGTAGCTGGGGGAAGTGACCTGCTGGTGGTGGTACCTGTAGCTGGGGGAAGTGACCCGGTGGTGGTACCTGTAGCTGGGGGAGTGACCTGGTGGTGGTACCTGTAGCTGGGGGAAGTGACCTGGTGGTGGTGGTACCTGTAGCTGGGGGAAGTGACCCGGTGGTGGTACCTGTAGCTGGGGGAAGTGACCCGGTGGTGGTACCTGTAGCTGGGGGAAGTGACCCGGTGGTGGTACCTGTAGCTGGGGGAGTGACCCGGTGGTGGTGGTGGGGAGTGACCTGTGGCTGGCTGGGGAAGTGACCTGGTGGTGGTGGTACCTGTAGCTGGGGGAAGTGACCTGGTGGTGGTGGTACCTGTAGCTGGGGGAAGTGACCTGGTGGTGGTGGTACCTGTAGCTGGGGGAGTGACCCGGTGGTGGTACCTGTAGCTGGGGGAGTGACCTGGTGGTGGTGGTACCTGTAGCTGGGGGAAGTGACCTGGTGGTGGTGGTACCTGTAGCTGGGGGAAGTGACATGGTGGTGGTGGTACCTGTAGCTGGGGGAAGTGACCTGGTGGTGGTGGTACCTGTAGCTGGGGGAAGTGACCTGGTGGTGGTACCTGTAGCTGGGGGAAGTGACCTGGTGGTGGTACCTGTAGCTGGGGGAAGTGACCTGGTGGTGGTACCTGTAGCTGGGGGAAGTGACCTGGTGGTGGTACCTGTAGCTGGGGAAGTGACCCGGTGGTGGTACCTGTAGCTGGGAGTGATTGAGATGTTGAACCCTCCGTAGCCGTAGAGGAAGGCAGGGTGAGAGCCGTCCAGCTTCAGGCCCTTCTTATGGACGATGAACATGGGGATCTCTGTGCCGTCCTTACTAGGATAGAATACCTGGACACACAGATACAGGTGCTTGTTGGTGTGAAAACACAAAGATGGTATCAGTCAATTCTGGTGGTTTGTATTAGTATAGATAACCATCTAAATAAAGAAGACCTTTTAGGAGAGGTGCTGAACAACAGAAGATAAAACTATACATAAGAAAAATCTATTGGCATACTCATCGCTCCTTCCTGTCGATATATTTGACCAGTGTTTCATCTTTCATCTGGTCAAACATATCCACCGCAAGGACAGATGAAGGTGCAACTTTCTTTTTAATTTGTATAGCATGAATATAGTGTACAAAACAGTAGGAACTCCTGCTCTTTCCATGACAGACTGACCAGGTGAATCCAGGTGAAAGCTATGATCCCTTATTGATGTCACTTGTTCAATCCACATCAATCAGTGTAGATGAAGAGGAGACAGGTTAAAGAAGGATTGTTAAGCCTCGAGACAACTGAGACATGGATTGTGTCTGTCTGCCATTCAGAGTGTGAATAGGCGAGACAAAAGGGCCTTTGAACAGGGTATGGTAGTAGATGCCAGGCACACCGGTGTGTGTCAAGAACTGCAATGCTGCTGGGTTTTTCATGCTCAATAGTTTCCTGTGTGTATCAAGAATGGTCCACCACCCAATGGACATCCAGCCAATATGAAGCATGTGGGAAGCATTGGAGTCAACATGGGCCAGCATCCCTGTGGAAAGCTTGGCACCTTGTACTCCCACTCCCATGTCCCGACAAATTGAGAACCCTTTAAAAGCCGCAAAATATAATCCAACTTTTAAAACAAGTTATTTTTGTCTAGTTACAGCAGTCAACTAGCTAGGTAGCTGTTTAGTTGTCTAGAGCGTTCACTAATCTGGGGCGGCAGGGTAGCCTAGTGGTTAGTGCGTTGGTCTAGTAACCGGAAAGTTGCAAGTTCAAACCCCCGAGTTGACAAGGTACAAATCTTTCGTTCTGCCCCTGAACAGGCAGTTAACCCACTGTTCATAGGCCGTCATTGAAAATAAGAATTTGTTCTTTAACTGACTTGCCTAGTTTAATAAAGGTAAAATAAAATGTGTTGGTAAACAATTAACAAGCTAATTGACTACCACACGTTCTTATCAAACTGTCAATGGAGTAGCCAGTAAGAAACGAGATATGCCGAATAACAGTCTACAAACCACTTCAGATAAGTCACGTTACCAAGAATAAGATTTGTATCTGATTTCAAGCCACCTACAAAGGTGGTTTGAAATATCTGATTCCATGGGCTTTTTGGCTGTTCAGAATGCAGGGGGAAAAGAACAGAATCGAACATGACATTTTTTTTGTTTTGTTTTTGAGTCAGTTGTAGGTATCTTACCTGAGTGGTTTGGTAGTCGGAGGGGTCAAAGCCTTTGACGGTGACCTCGCGGAACACGTGGGGTTGCAGGGGCTCCTTGGTCAGGTCACAGTGGTAGATGATGGCTGGACAACAGGACAAAGAGAGAGGACAGGTCATTGACTTGTCACTGTTTCACTGCAGTATGATAGAAGATCCATACAGACTCCTGCAAGAACCTGTATGAGACTGACAGCATGAGCGACACCTGGCGGCGGGAAAGAGGTGGAGTTGTTGAAAGTTTGAGTGTCTGTGTTTGAGTGTCTGTGTGTGTGTGTGCGCACATTTGTGAATGCATGTGTGTGTGTGTGCATTGGTGCATGTATGTGTGTGTGCCCATGCCAGCATTCATGTATCCACGTCTCCCTCTAATTCCCTCTTGTGTCCATCCGGTGAAGCCCATCACAGAGTTTGTGTGTGCCATGACACCGCACCTCTGCCCCCCCGACACCGCACCTCTGCCCCCCGACACCACACCTCTGCCCCCGACACCACACCTCTGCCCCCCGACACCACACCTCTGCCCCCATGACACCACACCTCTGCCCCCATGACACCACACGTCTGTCTCTGATACCTGGCGACAGAAAGGAGGTGAAGTAGTAGAAGATCTCAGAGTCTCTCTTGCGTCCGGTGAAGCCCACCACTGAGCCCACGTCCAGAGAGAAGGTCCTGAGCTCCTCCCCCGAGCTCAGACGGTACATCTTCAGCACGTTCTTCACGTCGTGCAGGAAACACACAAAGAGTAGGCTGTTGTAGGTACAGGTGGCAAACACTAGAGAGGGGGAGTGCAAGACGGGGGTTAGTCAATCTAAAAGTTTAAAAACCATGATCACCTAGACAGAGTATTCCTAGGCAGAATATGGATGTTATTTCCTGTTAGGACCTGCTTTAAACCAACTGTAAATAATAACTGTTACAGAGCCTTCAGAAAGTATTCATACCCCTTGACTTAATCCATATTTCAATGTGTTTACAACCTGAATTCAAAAAGGTATTCAATCCAAATCTCACCCATCTACACACAATACCCCATACTGACATGTTTTTAGAAATGTTATTGAAAATTAAATACAGAAATCTCATTTACATAAGTATTCACACCCGAGTCAATACTTTGCAGAAGCACCTTTGGCAGCGATTACAGCTTTGAGCCGTCTTGGGTATGTCTGCATCAGCCCTGAGCCGTCTTGGGTATGTCTGCATCAGCCCTGAGCCGTCTTGGGTATGTCTGCATCAGCCCTGAGCCGTCTTGGGTATGTCTGCATCAGCCCTGAGCCGTCTTGGGTATGTCTGCATCAGCCCTGAGCCGTCTTGGGTATGTCTGCATCAGCCCTGAGCCGTCTTGGGTATGTCTGCATCAGCCCTGAGCCGTCTTGGGTATGTCTGCATCAGCCCTGAGCCGTCTTGGGTATGTCTGCATCAGCCCTGAGCCGTCTTGGGTATGTCTGCATCAGCCCTGAGCCGTCTTGGGTATGTCTGAATCAGCCCTGAGCCGTCTTGGGTATGTCTGAATCAGCCCTGAGCCGTCTTGGGTATGTCTGAATCAGCCCTGAGCCGTCTTGGGTATGTCTGAATCAGCCCTGAGCCGTCTTGGGTATGTCTGCATCAGCCCTGAGCCGTCTTGGGTATGTCTGCATCAGCCCTGAGCCGTCTTGGGTATGTCTGAATCAGCCCTGAGCCGTCTTGGGTATGTCTGCATCAGCCCTGAGCCGTCTTGGGTATGTCTGCATCAGCCCTGAGCCGTCTTGGGTATGTCTGAATCAGCCCTGAGCCGTCTTGGGTATGTCTGAATCAGCCCTGAGCCGTCTTGGGTATGTCTGAATCAGCCCTGAGCCGTCTTGGGTATGTCTGCATCAGCCCTGAGCCGTCTTGGGTATGTCTGAATCAGCCCTGAGCCGTCTTGGGTATGTCTGAATCAGCCCTGAGCCGTCTTGGGTATGTCTGAATCAGCCCTGAGCCGTCTTGGGTATGTCTGCATCAGCCCTGCGCCGTCTTGGGTATGTCTGCATCAGCTTTGCACATCTGGAGTCGGGGATTTTCTTCCGCTCATCCTTGCAGATTTTTGTTCAAGCTCTTAAATTAGATGGGGAGAGATGGTGAACATCAATCTTAAGGTATTTAAAAAAAAACAGATTTTCAAGTCTTGGCATTGGCTGGGCCACTCAAAGACTTTCACATTCTTGTTCTGAAGCCTGTATGCTTGGGGTCATTGTCCTGTTGGAATGTAAAACTTCGCCGCAGTCTAAGGTTGTTTGCACACTGAAGCAGGTTCTCATCAAGGATTTGGCTCCATTCACGCCCATGCTTCACATTTACATTACATTTAAGTCATTTAGCAGACGCTCTTATCCAGAGCGACTTACAAATTGGGATGGTGTTAAGACAGGCAAGGTGCTGTGCCTGTTGTCCTCCAGAGCGGTTTGCATTTAGGCCAAATAGTTTCAATTTTTTTTAGCTCATTAGACCACAGAATGTTTTGCCTTATGCTCGGTCTTTCACGTGCCTTTTTGCAAACTCCAGGCATGCCGTCATGTGCCTTTCTCAGGAGTGGCTTCCATCTGGTCACTCTCCCATAACGTCCAGATTGGTGAAGTGCTGTTGAGACTTATCCTTCTGGCAGGTTCTCCCATCTCAGCCAAGGAACTCCGTAGTTCTGTCAGAGTGTTCATTGGGTTCTTGGTCACCTCCCTGACCAAGTTCCTTCTTGCCCGGTTGCTCAGTTTAGAGCTGGCCGTCCGACCAGGCAGTTCCATATTTCTTTCATTCCCCAATTATATGCTCTTTAGGGTCGTTTTATACCCTCATCACAATTCTATCTCGTGATCTACAGACAGTTCAGTGGACTTCATGGTATCGATTCTGCTCTGACGTGCATTGTCCACTGTGTGACCTTATATAGACAGGTGTTTGTCTTTCTAAATCATGTCCATTAATTGGTCACAGGTGGACTCCAATCAAGATGTAGTGACATTGTGATGATCAAAAGAAATTGGATGCACCTGAGATTAATTAGGAGTGCATAGCGAAGGGGTGTGAATACTTATGTCAATGAGATATTTATGCATTTCATTTTCAATAAATTAGCAATAAATGTATACATGTTTTCACTTTGTTATTATGGGGTATTGTGTGTAGATGGGTGAGAAAATACATTTTGAATTCAGGCTGTAACAAAATGTGTAATAAGTTAAGGGGTATGAATATTTTCTGAAAGCACAGCATGTCTTCACTGTTTGCTCCTACTGCCAAAAAGTGATTATCTAAATTATCACAAAAAGTGATTACCAAATTATCCAATTCCCCTTTAGCTATTCTAAAACATTACTTATTGAGAGCAGAAAACAGCGGACATTACTTTTTCCTTTTTAGTGGATATTCTTGTTGTAGAGCTATAAAGCATATTATGTTGGTAAAACCCTCTCCTTTCATTCAGTCTGTGACCTACCGATGACGTCCTTGTCGTGCTGGGGGATGAGCTCCTTCCAGTTGGCCTGGGCAGGCTGGGCGAAATCGATGTTGATGAGACGGTAACGCGGGGCCACCAGGTTGGTCTTGAAGGTGAACACCGTGCCCTCGTTGGTCACATACTCGTACTCCGCATCAAAGTTGTCTATCAGCTTCACCCACGGCAACAGGCCTGGAGGGGAGAGAGATAACTTGGCATCTTCAACTAAGCTAGTCAACTAAACAAATACTCTTACTAAGGCAACACATGGGGAGGGCCATCCAAGACATAGACAACGCAAGACAGTCACAACGCAAGACAGTCACAACACAAGACAGTCACAACACAAGACAGTCACAACACAAGACAGTCACACACAAGACAGTCACAACACAAGACAGTCACAACACAAGACAGTCACAACACAAGACAGTCACAACACAAGACAGTCACAACACAGTCACAAGACATTCACAACTAGGGCTGTTACAGTGACCATATTTCCGCCCAAACGGCAGTCATGAGTCATGAAGGCAGCCAAATTCCACGTGACTGTTTAGTCACGGTAATTAGGCTTCTCCAAGCTCTGATGCTGCTGATGGTCCTTAGTAACCTACCAAACTTGCCTGGTACTCAGCACTCTATTGTCCCTCTAATCACTCTGACATCAATTAATAAAATAAAAAAATGTACCTTTATTTAACTAGGCAAGTCAGTTAAGAACAAATTCTTATTTTTTAATGACGGCCTAGGAACAGTGGGTTAACTGCCTTGTTCACAGGGGCAGAACGACAGACATTTACCTTGTCAACTCAGAGATTCGATCTTATAAGTCCAACGCTCTAACTACTAGGCTACCTGCCGCCCCCCGAAAATCTGATCAAACACTTCAAGCATGAGCTCATGTTGCGCAACATTTTTTATAGACTATGCAATTGTGTGAGAAAACAGAGATAGCTGATGGGATGCTCTATTTAATGGAGGCTTTCTATAGGCTAAGCCTTCTATATCGATTTATCAACTGTCCTAATATTAAGCATATTGCTTCTCTTTACAACAGGAGTATTGCCTACCTGG
This sequence comes from Oncorhynchus nerka, assembly GCF_034236695.1. Lineage (NCBI taxonomy): Eukaryota > Metazoa > Chordata > Actinopteri > Salmoniformes > Salmonidae > Oncorhynchus > Oncorhynchus nerka. The sequence continues at coordinate 15,008,071 of NC_088419.1, read as the reverse complement.
CTGGAATGAAAATTAACCACAGGAAAACGTCCCCCATTTGCTATTTAAGTGCATAGATGACTGATTATTTTCCGCTGACCCTGTTTCGAGGCATGATAATGGTCCATTCTATTTTCTTCTCCCCAATTTCATGGTATCCAATTGGTAATTACAATCTTGTCCCATCGTTGCAACTCCCATACGGACTCTGAAGAGGAGAAGGTCGAGAGCGGTGCATCCTCCGAAACACAAACAATCCACACTGCTTCTTGACATAATGCCCACTTAACCTGGAAGTCAGCCGGACCAATGTGTCAGAGAAAACACAGTACACCTGGCTGACTGTGTCAGAGTGCACTGCGCCCGACCCGCCACAGGAGTCGCTAGAGCGCGATGGGACAAGAACATCCCTGTCGGCCAAACCCTCCCCTAACCCGGACAACGCTGGGCCAATTGTGCGCCGCCCTATGGGTCTCCCGGTCGCTGCCGGCTGCGACAGAGCCTGGACTCGAACCAGGATCTCTAGTAGCACAGCTAGCACTGCGATGCAGTCCCTTAGACCACTGCGTCACTCAGGAGGCCCCGATGCCACAGAATTCTAAGCAAATCTTGTCTGCTAAATGAACTAGTGTAGCCTACAGCCATTTGGCATAGCCAGACCTAACATAAGGACAACTCAGAGTATGCTAGTCGGTCCTTCTGAAATGTTCTTCATATCATGTTTCTTTAGACCAGTCTAAAATAATGGATTTCTTAGACTTTTTAAAATGTAGATGTTCCAAAGGTCTGTGGAAGCCAGGAGTTGCTAAATGTGACAATGTTAATTAACAGTCAATTACCATGAGAACGCCAGTTATTTGCTTGACAATCTCCGGCTGACGAAATGTCATGATCGCCACAACCCTATTCACAACACAAGACATTGACAATACAAGACATTCACAATCTATAGTGGATGTTCTTGATAACACATCAAGTCAAAGCCTATGCCCTACAACAAATATGGTGGCCGGTCAGTGGATGGTGATTATGCGTTAAGGAGACTAAAGAGAAAGACTGATCTGATTAGGTTGTGGTGTGCATGGTACCTGTGATACCCTGAAGAGTGGTTTGAAGGTCACAGTACCACAGCCGGTTGACCGGGTCACAGCCCTTCCTGATAGACAGCAGTACGTAGCGCCCGTCATCTGACACCTGGAGTGAGATCGCACACGGACACCTTTCAGAATGCTAATACAACACTGTGCCGCTAGCGCTAATCAACCAGAAACCTACACTGATGACGAGAGGCATTACGACACTATAATCAGGATTCTAAATATCAGGGACATAAGACAAGAACTACAAGTCAGATTCTGTGCTGTCCACTTCCCTCTATGGACATAAAGGGAGAAGACTGGTGTAACACAGATGGTGGAAACTCACTCACAAAGTACAGACTTCAGGAGAAAGATAGATATTAGGATACACGTTATGTCTCCTCAAAATGGTACTTGGACTAAAGATAAGAACCATTTCTGCATTGTCTAAGAGATATGAGACAGTCAAGTCCCGGTCTGTTTAGTGTCTAGCCAAGTCCAGCAGCGTACCTCGACCCCACTCATCCACTTAGGGTGGTCGGGGAACTCGGCACACAGGCAGTCCTGAGACTGGGGGGTCCCCAACACGTGGAAGTAGAGCTTCTGGTGCAGGTTCGTGGACGTCTCAGTGCCTAGAGAAGGAGAGTAATGTGTTCATACATTTAACTAAAACTAAATGGAACAAACTAGTTCCCCTCTAAATATCCAAACATCCCCTCACCGTCACTTTTGCCCTCCTGCTTGGGGTAGGAGTTGTAGAAGAGGCCCTTGCCGTCATGGGTCCAGGACATGCAGCTGAACTTAACCCTCTCCAGCCGGTCATTTAGGGCCACGGCCCCCTCCACCCGCAGGAAGTGCATCTCCACCCAATCAGAGCCGCTGGCGCTGGTGCCATATGCCAGGTACTCGCCGTCCTCTGAGAAAGCATAACCTGAGGGACACAAGTAGCGCATGGTCAGAGGAACCATTCACGTTATTTATATTGTGAATAGTGATGAATATGTTCATTTAGAATGCATTGTGAATAGTGATGAATATGTTCATTTAGAATGCATTGTGAATAGTGATGAATATGTTCATTTAGAATGCATTGTGAATAGTGATGAATATGTTCATTTAGAATGCATTGTGAATAGTGATGAATATGTTCATTTAGAATGCATTGTAAATATAAATAAAATAGAAATTGCGTTTATATACACGTCATTGGCAGGTTCTAGTAGTTACTGTATTTTAGTGCCAACACGAGCTGTACTGGCTTATAATTTCACTTTCCCTTTCACATGGTCCTTTCCAGCACGGTTCCACTGTGGTAGATGTCTAAACATGCCAGTGCAGCGTAAAGGCTGATACAGTATACTGGTAGATTCTAGGCTGTTCAGTACAGTAGAACGTGATGTCAGAAACGCACCTTCATGAAGGAAACCGTCATCTGTACAGTATTACAAACAGGACGATATTCTACATCATAATGAGCATTGCTTGACCATGTCTCCATCCCCCACCTCGTAAAGCGACAGTCCCGTCCTCAGAGAAGGTGTTTGGGTCCAGGAAGACCGTGGGCTCTGCCTCTAGACTCTCCTGAACATACATTACACTCTGGTTCTGGAGGCCCGTGTTGTAGAAATGGAAATACCTGCAGCGGGGGATAGAGTGTCAGCACAAAGCCAAGGAACTAAACTACCCAAAAGACAACAGTCTCCATCTTTAGGGGAAGGCTATATTTTGTCTCATCCTCAATTAATCTTGCCTCAAGACCTCTCTCCTTGCTTCCTTCTCAAAATGCATTGGACCAGAAGGTACATGAGGAGGAAGCTTGGACCTCCTCCTCCACTACAGTTGAGAACGAGGCAGATAGGATGTGAGGAATCACAGAAAGACAAATTGAGAAAAGTCCAAAACCTCCATGAACCGCCTCAAGTCTCCCTCTTTCTTTCATTCTCTCCCTCTCACCTGCTCCCCCTCTTGAAGGGGCAGCTGTATTTGGGGTAGTCATAGAGCTCCGTCATGCGCTCCTTGAACAGGTCCCGCACCTCACAGCGGTCCAGGTAGGGCAGCGTCAGCTGGTTCTGAGCATTGACAAAAGCCTGGGAAGAAACAAGACAAACTCAGCAAAAAAAAGAAACTTATCTTTTTCAGGACCCAGTCTTTCAAAGATATTTGGATTTTTACAAATTAACTTGACAGATCTTCATTGTAAAGGATTTAAACACTGTTTCCCATGCTTGTTCAATGAACCATAAACAATTAATGAACATGCACCTGTGGAACAGTCGTTAAGACACTAACAGCTTACAGACAGTAGGCAATTTTAAGGTCACTTATGAAAACTTAGGACACTAAAGAGGCCTTTAGACTGACTCTGAAAAACACCAAAATAAAGATGCCCTGGGTCCCTTCTCATCTGCGTGAACATGCCTTAGGCATGCTGCAAGGAGGCATGAGGACTGCAGATGTGGCCAGGGCAATAAATTGCAATGTCCGTACTGTGAGACGCCTAAGACAGCGCTACAGGGAGACAGGACGGACAGCTGATCATCCTCGCAGTGGCAGACCACATGTAACAACAACCCTCCAGCATGACAATGCCACCAGCCATACTGCTCGTTCTGTGTGATTTCCTGCAAGACAGGAATGTCAGTGTTCTGCCATGGCCAGCGAAGAGCCCGGATCTCAATCCCATTGAGCACGTCTGGGACCTGTTGGATCGGAGGTTGAGGGCTAGGGCCGTTCCCCCCAGAAATGTCCTTGGAACTTGCAGGTGCCTTGGTGGAAGAGTGGGGTAACATCTCACAGCAAGCACTGGCAAGTCTGGTGCAGTCCACAAGGAGGAGATGCACTCCAGTACTTAAAGCAGCTGGTGGCCACACCAGATAGTGACTGTTACTTTTGATTTTGACCACCCCTTTGTTCAGGGACACATTATTCCATTTCTGTTAGTCACATGTCTGTGGAACTTGTTCAGTTTATGGCTCAGTTGTTGAATCTTGCTATGTTCATACAAATATTTACATGTTAAGTTTGCTGAAAATAAACACAGTTGACAGTGAGAGGATGTTTATTTTCTGAGTTTATTAACACCACTGCAATGACCACTAACTCACAGAAGGTGGGGCTGGTTGCAACATCTACGCAGCTGATCTCAAAATAGGGGTTGCCTGATATGAAAATGGGGTTGTGGGAGAATTTCCAAAATCCTGGTAAAAAAATATCTAATAATTGTCTTTGTCTCTCAAAATCATTTTAATGTGGTTAACCTTGAAAACCTAAATGAAAATGATTGAAATATAAAAGTAAAAATTCAACCAGAGAGCACCCTTAGGTAGTGGGAAAAGCCCACTGTGAATGGCTCAGCCCACTACGCAAAGAAACCACACACTATTGCAGAGACTGATATTACCGGCCGCAATTGATATGGTGAAAACAATGTGTGGGGAGGCAGAGGCACAGAAACTCACATCAATACTTCTGTCAGATAACAATGTGAAACTAACATTTTATGCTATGGCTAGCAATCAAGAGGAAAATGACTGAACGACTCAAAAACTCCCCTCTCCAAATGGATGTTAGCTGTGAGGGCCGAGATGCCCACACATTGACCTTTGTTCACTACAGGTGCTCTCTAAGAGGACATATTGTTCTGTCTCACAATTCCTGGGCATGAAACGGCACAGGGGATGTTCAGTGTGCTGCATGGCTATATTGACGAAAAACAGATTCCATGGGATTGAATGGTGGGCTTTTCCACAGATGGGTCTACATCTATGGCGGAACGACGGGCAGGCCTCTGCATTCTAGTTATGAATGTGTCTCCCTCTGCCATATGGACGCATTGTATGATACACTCACTGAGCTAGAATGGATACACCGAAAGCAACCTGTGGAAAAAGAGCTGAGCGCAGAACTCTGAGATATGCAGCAGCTAACTTCGATTGTAAACTACATCGTGCACACCTGTTCACAAAACTACTGTGTGCGGAGATATGGGATCAGAGAAGGACAAAGTTCTATTTCACACGAGGCTTGGTGGTTATCAAGGGGGAGTGTTGAAAAAAAAAAAGGAATTGAGAGAGGAACGGTTGTCATTCACAATGGATGTAAAAAAATAAATAATTAAACAAACTTGACTTTGTGTAATGAAAAGAAAATGTGTGTCTCCTTGCCTATGTAAGAAATATTTAGAAAGGGGGTTAAATGCAAAATATTCTACATATGAGTGAATCAGCTAAATTCATTTGACTGTGATCCTGGCTCAGTTAACATGCCGGTAAGTGAAACCTAACAGTTGATCGAGCTGTCATGTGGTCAAATGCTGCAGACCATGCATTCACGGGTCACTATGGAAGAGTTAAGGTTCCTGAGTCAAAGGGAATACTGTTCTGTCTCCCGCCGAGCATTACAACTCATGGTACGCTGATTCAGTGCTCTCATCTGCATTAAAGACAAATATAGATCCAGGTTGGATGTGACAGGAGAGATGAGGGCGCACTGTCGACCAGGCCCCCTGACTTCGAGAAGCTCCGACACAACACGCATCAAGCACACCCTTCTCATTAGTGGATGTGAGATAAGAGAAATTATGTCAGACTAATTTGCAATTGATTCTCATAGCCCCAATTAAAAAAGTTAACTTGTTGGCTTGTTAATTACATAATTTTTCACATGGGTGGGTCACGAGACTTTTCATATATCAAAATGGGGTCATGGGTCAAACAAGTTTGGGAACCACTGATCTACGGTGTCAGTAGCTCAGGGATCATCAACTTTTCATGAGCGGATGGTCGGGGACCGGAACATAATTACAAATCATTTGTAGACTGCAAATTGACCGCAAGAAGCCCAAACCGATATAATAATGAACTAAAACAGAATTATTTCAAACCTTACATTTATATACAATGACATTTATACCTAGATAATGGTGTTAATACTACATTCCATGTGAATTTCTGTCACCAAATTGACACTGACTAAGAACTCCCTGACAAACGTGCTGGTAACGTTGCCACACCATTCCTTGAGCCAGTGGTGCTGAAATACACACCGTATTTGGAGTGACATGAAAGATAGCATTTACCTGCGTTTTCTCGCTGTCTGGGTCCTCCAGCCAACTGTACGGATCAGGAATCTTGTTACCATGGTAGTCATCTGCCTGTCAGAAATAACCAGCCGGTGAAATCCAGAATGTGCGCCAGCAGTCAGACAACAACTTTGATCATTCATCGTTTGCTGCTGGCTGGTATGTGATAACTAGCTAAGCTAAAAGGACAAGAGGCAACGTTAGCTTGCTAACTAGCCAGCCTAAGCATGGCTAGCGGCTAACATGAAATAAAGCTAACAAAATCCTAGCTAGCTGGCTCATTCATTTGACCTAGCTATGCTACAAGATAAGTTAGCGAACTCGGTTGATATGTTAATTTGTTCAAATAATGTCACTAATTAAGTTATTTTAGTAGCCTCAAGCTATCCAACTAAATAGCGGTACATGACACGCTCACTGGGTAATAAAGAACAAGCTAGCTAGCAAGTGGCTAGCTCCTCACCATTCACTTAAAAGCGACATGTCTAGCTAGCTGTTACTGGTTACTACTAGCTAGCAAGCTAGTTAGCATGTTACTTACAACTGCCTCGTCACGGTAAGCATGTGGGTACTGGAAAGACATTTTAGAAGTGACTGTTCAGAGATTCCGTAATAAGAAAAGTTATGTAAAATAATGAATGACTGGTTTTGTTATGACTTTCTGGATCCAAACAAACACCAACTTGAATGTCGAAGCTCTGGCCAGAATGGATTTGCTTATTTATGCTGCGTTCAAAACCAAGTGGGAAGGTGGTATTTGCCACATACGACTGGGGAAATTCTAGTAGAACGGCCACCCAACTGGTAATTACTATATCATCACTGAGCTCCGACTTCTCCCACAGGCTAAACTCTGATGTAACCTACTAAGGATTTGACCTCGATATCAACATTTTCGGAAAAAAAAAAAAAAAAAAAACATTATTTATAAAAAAAAACATCTATTAATGTGGATTTTGAAAACTCTACATGGTTCACCAGCATGATATCTGTGCTTTTAGTTTATGGTAGACGCAGCTTGTTTTCCATTAGCCAATCAGCGTGTCTCAACAAGTTTAAAGCACGTGACTGCATCCAACTCGTTTTTGCGACTTTACTGGCAATTACCACCATCACACGTCGTTATAAACGCAGCATTAGCTGCAAACAATCAAAAGTCACCACCAAGACAGCATCCAGGTTGGCTGATAGGAGCGGTTGAGTCACGAGAATGCCCCCTGTCGGTGGATTTGTGGATGGAAGAGTGGGTTTTGGACGGCTAAATTTGGATCTATAACGATGAGGCTATTTACGTGCAATATTTGAAAGTAAATACAAACAATGGCGATTTTAGCATGTCAATTTTGGTGGGGCAAACAAACCAAAATATATGTAGATGCATGGCAGCAAAGCCACTACACTACACTAAACAATCCAGTAATTGCACTATAACGGTGACAAACGGTGCCCACAAACTGTTAGGACCTACATAAAGCTGTCCCAACAGCAGTCCCAATAATTTACCACTGCTACACCTGGCTATCAGCAGAGCCTTGTCTGGCAGTGAAACAGTTAATTCAGCCTCATTTACTGCCTTGGCTGACTTGCTTAAACAAATGTGATTTCTACTGACAATTGAGATGTACAAACTATGGCATAAGTGGACAACGAGCAGATAAGAGGCAATCCGTCATTTTGATTACGACATTCATGAGCGAGCTAGGACGATGTAGTCAATATAACTATTTGTTTAGCACTTTTGAAATGTACGACAGAATTGTCAGACCTTTGGCCGTTCTTACAGTATTCTCCCTGTACACCAAGTCAGAACCATAGGATAAATAAAGGGGGCATATTAGCAGACAATTAAAGCGCTTACAACATTCGATGATGACACATTCTCTAAAACAGGCTATAGGCTACATATGCAAGTCAGAACAGTATTCTAAATTATGAGGGGAAAAGGGACCAAATTATTAGGGTGAGGCACATGGGCAACAACAGCTTACTACACAACATAGCTTTGGTATTACTTTCTTAGCTACAGTATACATATCTCCCTGACATATTACATTTATGCAGCAGCATAAAATACATGTCATTCTCTGGATTTATGATTCTTTCAAGACAACTGGGAACTCGGGGAAAAAAAACAAAGTTGATCATGACGTCAGTGATCTTCAGGTCGGAGCTCTAGAAAGATGCCCGAGTTCCCGACTTGCAATTCCGAGTTGGATGACTGTTTAAAATGTATTTTTCCAGTCGGACCTCATTTTTTTCAGAGTTGCCAGTTGTCTTGAACTCACTGAAGTCTGAGATTTCCCAGTTCCGTGTTTCCAGTTGTTTTGAGCGCGGCAGAAGTCATGCTGGATTGACAGTATGGCAAATGTTGAATCTTTATCCTTTTAAGCTTGGAAAAGAGACCCTTAAACCCAGACTTGGACCACACACCCACTCCACTGAATAGCAGGCTAGTGATTGCTTTGCAATGCTTGCAGTTAGCCACTGATTCCTTCCAAACCACTCATTGTTGAATTTGCGATATTCAACTTGTTGTGTAATGTTTATGGCCGATGAGCACCGATTCATTTTATCTTTAATTTCTCTCCATGTGACAGAGAATTGAAAAGGATTTGCCAGTAGATTTGATTCATGATAATGACTGCTAGTTTGCTAGCTAAGATTTTGAAAAATGATGTCGATAATCAAATTGATTTATGAAGCCCTTTTACATCAGCCGAGGTCACAAAGTGCTATACCAAAACCCAGCCTAAAACCCCAAACAGCAAGGAATGCAGATGTAGAAGCACGGTGGCTAAGAAAAACTCCCTAGAAAGGCCAGAACCTTAGGAAGAAACCTAGAGAGGAACCAAGCTCTGAGGGGTGGCCAGTCCTCTTCTGGCTGTGCTGGGTGGAGAGTATAACAGTATATGGCCAAGATGTTCAGATGTTCATAGATGACCAGCATGGTAAAATCATAATAATCACAGTGGTTTTAGAGGGTGCAACTGGTCAGCACCTCAGGAGTAAATGTCAGTTGGCTTTTCATAGCCGAGCATTCAGAGTTTGAGACAGCAGGTGCGTAGAGGGAGAGAGTCAAAAATAGCAGGTCCGGGACAAGGTAACACGTCCGGCGAACAGGTCAGTGTTCCATAACCGCCGGCAGAACAGTTGAAACTGGAGCAGCAGCATGACCAGGTGGACTGGGGACCGCAAGGAGTCATCAGGCCAGATGGTCCTGAGGCATGGTCCCAGGGCTCAGGTCTTCCGGGAGGGGAGAGAGAGGGAGAGAAAGTGAATTAGAGGGAGCATACTTAAATTCACACAGGACACCGGATAAGACAGGAGAATTACGCCAGATATAACAGACTGACCCTAGCCCCCCGACACAAACTATTGCAGCATAGATACTGGAGGCTGAGACAGGAGGAGTCGGGAGACGCACAATTGGCCTAGCGTCGTCCGGGTTAGGGAGGGCTTGGTCGGTCGGTAGGGATGTTCTTGTCTCATCGCGCACCAGCAACTCCTGTGGCGGGCTGGGCGCAGTGCGCGGTGTACCCTCCGACGCATGACTTTCAACCTTCGTCTCTCCCGAGCCCGTACGGGAGTTATTTTAGGGCATTAATGGGAACCAGGGACCAGAATAAAACTAAGGAATAATTTAAACGTTGGAACCAGTGTCACCATCCCACTGCTTCTAAAAGTTGTTGTCTGAGGGATCTCAAGCTGACAACAAAACAACAACAACAACAACAGAGCTCATACAAAAGAGACCAAAAAAAAAAACCACCACATTTTCCTTCCGCTTTCCCCCCATTCAGGTGTCATTATTTCACAATAGAATAATAGTGTCTGTCTCCACTGTCCTGTGTGATGTCTCGGTCCGTCAAAGAAACCCGTCCCCCTCAACTGTAGGCCTACACTCACTGACAACAGGATGTTATTGAAGAGCCAGACAAGAGAATTACAGTGCCCAAGGAAAATAACCCTACAGCGCAAATTACAGGAAGTATAAAGTGTGTTGTCATCATCTGTGCCTGTTAGGCCTGAGACCCAAATGGCACCCTATTCCCTAGGGGTCCTGGTCAAAAGTAGTACACTATAAAGGGAAATAGGGTGCCATCTCACTTTAGCCTCAATTTGAGTGATTTAGGATCTCATTGGAGCGAATGAGATACACTGACTGAGAAATTTTTTGATACAGGTGAAATATACAGACATGTAGGATAATGATATGACTTAAATGTTACTGAAAGCATCTTACACCACTCTGGGTGAGGCATGTAGATTGGGTGTTATTGTTTGTGGTTGACTTAACCTATCCTTTTTCAGAACAGCATTTTTATAGTACACAGTATTCATTTCACACATACACTTCTCTCAGAAGAAAGAAAAAATGAGTGTTTGCCAGTCTTCTTGAGACAAGGGGAAGTTGTTGGAATTGAGCGTGTTGAAAGGGGTAAGAATGGTACTCAGGTTAGTTATGGCCTTGCGTCATACCCGCTGAGAGAGGGGAACACAAAGAGACAGCTCTATAGTAAACACAACTCCACAATGACACAAGTGAAAGAGTTCCTTTGAAAGCTTATATACTCCCATGTTTATGCGTACTGCTTGTGAGGACACACACACACACACACACACACACAGTACAGGTAAGGCAGTTAAGAGGAAGCAATAATGTCAGTTTGGAGAATAATCTTTTGTCTTTGTTTGAAAGACAGACAGAAATCAAGAGAATTTACTAACTAGGTCTACCATCATCTGTACTTTATGTGACCCACCGGGGCTCAAACCCAGGTCTCCCGTGTGCCACAATACTATCTTAACCTGCTGAGCTAAAGCTAACGTATAAGCTTGGGTAGCCAACACGAATCTTCAGGTCTCAGAAAAGGTCAACAAGCACCTGTATTTCCAACCGATCTCTATTACATCGACTTGTCCCTCTGGCGCAACGGAATGTCAGCCTCAAACTGTGGCCCGAAACACACACAACCCTCTGCACCATAACACACTGTACTGAAGAAGCACTGTCACAGACCCAGAAACACCTATTTGAAACACACACAACCCTCTGCACCATAACACACCGTACTGAAGAAGCACTGTCACAGACCCAGAAACGCCTATTCATCTCTGGATCTGGGGTGACAATACTTCTAGGACTCGGGACGGCAGCAGAGATGCACTTAGTCATCCGCTACACAAACATCGATCATGATTGGTCAATCTGAATTTCCCAACATCCAGCCGAGTGGTCTGGGAAGTTAGACCAAAGCTGCAGCCTGCCCACTGGGCACAGACGTCAATACAACGTCTATTCCATGTTGGTTCAACGTCATTTCATTGAAATGATGTGGAAACAACATTGATTTAACCAGTGTGTGCCCAGTGGCAGTGGTGTAAAGTTCTTAAGTAAAAATACTTTAAAGTACTATTTAAGTATCTTTACTCTTTATATTTTTGACAACTTTTACTTCACTACATTCCTATAGAAAATATTGTACTTTTTACTCCATACATTTTTCCTGACAACCAAAAGGTAAATTTTAAATACTTAGCAGGACAGGAAAATGGTGACATTCACACACTTATCAAGAGAACACTTGTTCATCCCTACAGCCTCTGGTTTGGCGGTGTGAGGGAGCGTGTAACTGGCGGCAGAGAAGTCAGGCACAGGAGAGCAGCAAAACTGGGTAATCAACGGAGCAGTTTTATTCATAAAACCACCGGAAACCAGAACAACAAACAAATGGGTACAAAACCCGTCGCGCACCAGAGAAAACGTGCACATGCACTTACATTAACAAATTCCGCACAAAGACATGGGGGGGGGAGACCAGGTGTGTGGGAAGACAAGACAAAACAAAAGGAAAATGAAAAGTGGATCGATGATGGCTAGAAGACCGGCGACGCCGACCGCCGCATGCATCTTGCCCCTGGCTATCTGTAATGATGTCTGAGTGTTGGAGTGTTCTCCTGGCTATCTGTAATGATGTCTGAGTGTTGGAGTGTGCTCCTGGCTATCTGTGTGAGTGTTGGAGTGTGCTCCTGGCTATCTGTAATAATGTCTGAGTGTTGGAGTGTGCCCCTGGCTATCTGTAATGATGTCTGAGTGTTGGAGTGTGCCCCTGGCTATCTGTAATAATGTCTGAGTGTTGGAGTGTGCCCCTGGCTATCTGTAATAATGTCTGAGTGTTGGAGTGGCCCCTGGCTATCTGTAATGATGTCTGAGTGTTGGAGTGTGCCCCTGGCTATCTGTAATGATGTCTGAGTGTTGGAGTGTGCCCCTGGCTATCTGTAATAATGTCTGAGTGTTGGAGTGGCCCCTGGCTATCTGTAATGATGTCTGAGTGTTGGAGTGTGCCCCTAGCTATCTGTAATGATGTATGAGTGTTGGAGTGGCCCCTGGCTATCTGTAATGATGTCTGAGTGTTGGAGTGTGCCCCTGGCTATCTGTAATGATGTCTGAGTGTTGGAGTGTGCCCCTGGCTATCTGTAATGATGTCTGAGTGTTGGAGTGTGCTCCTGGCTATCTGTAATGATGTCTGAGTGTTGGAGTGTGCCCCTGGCTATCTGTAATAATGTCTGAGTGTTGGAGTGTGCCCCTGGCTATCTGTAATGATGTCTGAGTGTTGGAGTGGCCCCTGGCTATCTGTAATGATGTCTGAGTGTTGGAGTGTGCCCCTGGCTATCTGTACATTTAAAAAACAAGAAAATGGTGCCGTCTGCTTTGCTTAATATAAGGAATTTAACATTATTTATACTTTTAATTATACTTTTGATACGTAGTATATTTTAGCAATTACATTTACTTTTGGTACTTAAGTACATTTAAAACCAAATACTTTTAGACTTTTACTCAAGTAGTTTTTTACTGGTTGACTTTCACTTTTACTTGAGTAACTTTCTATTAAGGTACTAGCTATACTTACTCAAGTATGACTTGTGGGTACTTTTTCCACCACTGCCCAGTGGGTGCAGTATATACTTGTGGGTACTTTTTCCACCACTGCCCAGTGGGTACAGTATATACTTGTGGGTACTTTTCCACCGCTGCCCAGTGGGTACAGTATATACTTGTGGGTACTTTTTCCACCACTGCCCAGCGGGTACAGTATATACTTGTGGGTACTTTTCCACCCCTGCCCAGTGGGTACAGTATATACTTGTGGGTACTTTTTCCACCACTGCCCAGTGGGTACAGTATATACTTGTGGGTACTTTTTCCACCACTGCCCAGCGGGTACAGTATATACTTGTGGGTACTTTTTCCACCACTGCCCAGTGGGTACAGTATATACTTGTGGGTACTTTTTCCACCACTGCCCAGCGGGTACAGTATATACTTGTGGGTACTTTTCCACCGCTGCCCAGTGGGTACAGTATATACTTGTGGGTACTTTTTCCACCACTGCCCAGTGGGTACAGTATATACTTGTGGGTACTTTTTCCACCACTGCCCAGTGGGTACAGTATATACTTGTGGGTACTTTTTCCACCACTGCCCAGTGGGTACAGTATATACTTTACCAAGCAGAGCTCTTCACTTAAAACCCAACTCCTTGCGTTTTTTGTGTGTTTAAATTACAAGTAAGACGACAAGAGAAGAATGCTGAACAAAGTGAACCGTTTTAACCCCACATATCACCTTGACCCCTTATGGAAGTAGACTCTGTGGTTTGGGATCATGTGATCATAGGGGGGTCGCCCAGGTCCAGTGTCTGACCAGAGAACCAGGCCTCAATATCAACTACATCCCTCCCCTCTCACCTTCTGTGTTATCATGTATTATCCCCCCCCCTCTTTCTTCACCGCCACCCAGACTCCACCACTCAAGTCTTTGTTTTGCTCTTCTCTTCTGTCTCTCAGACTCCATCACTTTGGGCTTCGTAATCAGAAAAGGGAGGGAGGGAGAGAGAGAGGATGAGTGTATTGGTTGCGTACAACATGTGCCGCTGTCCTGTAATTTGCACGTTGACATGTGCACTTACAGCACGGCTCAGGGACAGATGTAATGACTGGGGCAGGTTACAATAGAGACAGGTGGAAAGGATGGGCCTGTCAGAGAAACAGAGGGACACCGAAAAAGAGGTGTAGACAGACACCGATATCATTGAATTTGTTATTAAGCTGCAGTAAAATTCCCCCTTTATTATATCTTACCATTCCTGGTCAGCATACTCATGAGAACCCCACAGTGACATCGGTTATTACGCAATCCTAGTCAGTTTATTTATTTTATTTTACTAGGCAAGTCAGTTAAGAACAAATTCTTATTTTCAATGACGGCCTAGGAACAGTGGGTTAACTGCCTGTTCAGGGGCAGAACGACAGATTTGTATCTTGTCAGCTCGGGGATTCGAACTTGCAACCTTTCGGTTACTAGTCCAACACTCTAACCACTAGGCTATCCTGCCGCCCCTCAACTTACATTTAAACAAGTCCTGCCGAGACTGATGCTGTCCTAATATGGACACTGTACACTCTTGCTCATTATAGAACCTGTGACTTTTTACTGTCACACTATGAGTTCAATTCAGTCAATGAGTTCACAGCATTACGTCAATTTCCATTGAGAAAGGTTATTTTAAATCTGAAGGGCCCCTCCCCAGGCGTCTTTATTGATAGCGTTATCAAGAAGAGATCTTTGGTAGTATCAATTTACTGCACCGTCAGGGATTGGTGACAAACACACTTGTGCACACCTGCAGACACACACAGACAGCTTCTATGTACGTTTCACCTCTTCAGGGTCATGGCTGGGCCTTGTCCCAGTGAGGTTGTTTAGGTCTGTCTGTCTGTCTGTCTGTCTGTCTGTCTGTCTGTCTGTCTGTCTGTCTGTCAGAGGAAACTCTAGCACCGCGTCAGAGTGTGACTGTTGGGATCAGGTTTACTGGTGTTGTTCAGCGGCCACCCCAAAATATGGCATGAATCTGAGAGGCATGGGGCTGGGGCTTTGAGACGCAAAGAGAGAGAGAAAGAGAGAGAGAGAGAGAGAGAGAGAGAGAGGGAGGTTTAAGGAGAGACAGAGAGAGAGGAGAGAGAGAGGGGGGTGGTGTGAGGGAATGAGAGGGGAGGGCGTGAGGGAGTGAGAGAGAGAGGGGGAGCATGAGGGAGTGAGAGAGAGTGGGGAGGAGCGTGAGGGAGTGAGAGAGAGAGGGGGAATCATGAGGAGGGAGAGGGAGAGGGGCTGAGGAAAGAGTGGGGAGGAGCGTGAGGGAGTGAGAGAGAGAGGGGCTGCAGAAAGAGTGGGGAGGAGCGTGAGGGAGTGAGAGAGAGGGGGGGAGCGTGAGAGAGAGAAGAGGGAGCCTGAGGGAGTGAGAGAGAGAGAGAGGGGTGCAGAGAGAGAGGGGGGGAGTGAGAGAGAGAGTGAAGAATCAATTACTGTTACTATTCATAGATGGTTTCAACACTTTCCACTACTAAAGATATTTTCCTATTTCCTCCGAGACAATCTTCATCCATCGCAGTGTTCATGGCAGATATCTCCACAGCAGTGTTCATGACAGATATCTCCACAGCAGTGTTCATGACAGATATCTCCACAGCAGTGTTCATGACAGATATCTCCACAGCAGTGTTCATGACATATCTCCAAAGCAGTGTTCATGGCAGATATCTCCACAGCAGTGTTCATGACAGATATCTCCACAGCAGTGTTCATGACATATCTCCACAGCAGTGTTCATGGCAGATATCTCCACAACAGTGTTCATGGCAGACATCTCCACAGCAGTGTTCATGACATATCTCCACAGCAGTGTTCATGGCAGATATCTCCACAGCAGTGTTCATGGCAGATATCTCCACAGCAGTGTTCATGACAGATATCTCCACAGCAGTGTTCATGACATATCTCCACAGCAGTGTTCATGACATATCTCCACAGCAGTGTTCATGACAGATATCTCCACAGCAGTGTTCATGACATATCTCCACAGCAGTGTTCATGACAGACATCTCCACAGCAGTGTTCATTACATATCTCCACAGCAGTGTTCATGACAGATATCTCCACAGCAGTGTTCATGACATGTCTCCACAGCATTGTTCATGACAGATATCTCCACAGCAGTGTTCATGACATATCTCCACAGCAGTGTTCATGGCAGATATCTCCACAGCAGTGTTCATGGCATATCTCCACAGCAGTGTATATGACATGTCTCCACAGCAGTGTTCATGGCATGTCTCCACAGCAGTGTTCATGACAGATATCTCCACAGCAGTGTTCATGACATGTCTCCACAGCAGTGTTCATGGCATATCTCCACAGCAGTATTCATGGCATATCTCCACAGCAGTGTTCATGTCATGTCTCCACAGCAGTGTTCATGACAGATATCTCCACAGCAGTGTTCAAGGCATATCTCCACAGCAGTGTTCATGACATCTCTCCACTGCAGTGTTCATGACATGTCTCCACCGCAGTGTTCATGACAGATATCTCCACAGCAGTGTTCATGACAGATATCTCCACAGCAGTGGTCATGACATGTCTCCACAGCAGTGTTCATGGCATATCTCCACAGCAGTATTCATGGCATATCTCCACAGCAGTGTTCATGTCATGTCTCCACAGCAGTGTTCATGACAGATATCTCCACAGCAGTGTTCAAGGCATATCTCCACAGCAGTGTTCATGACATCTCTCCACTGCAGTGTTCATGACATGTCTCCACCGCAGTGTTCATGACAGATATCTCCACAGCAGTGTTCATGACAGATATCTCCACAGCAGTGTACATGACAGATATCTCCACAGCAGTGTTCATGACAGATATCTCCACAGCAGTGTTCATGGCAGATATCTCCACAGCAGTGTTCATGGCATATCTCCACAGCAGTGTATATGACATGTCTCCACAGCAGTGTTCATGGCATGTCTCCACAGCAGTGTTCATGACAGATATCTCCACAGCAGTGTTCATGACATGTCTCCACAGCAGTGTTCATGGCATATCTCCACAGCAGTATTCATGGCATATCTCCACAGCAGTGTTCATGGCATATCTCCACAGCAGTGTTCATGACATCTCTCCACTGCAGTGTTCATGACATGTCTCCACAGCAGTGTTCATGACAGATATCTCCACAGCAGTGTTCATGACAGATATCTCCACAGCAGTGTACATGACAGATATCTCCACTGCAGTGTTCATGACATGTCTCCACAGCAGTGTTCATGACAGATATCTCCACAGCAGTGTTCATGACATGTCTCCACAGCAGTGTTCATGACAGATATCTCCACAGCAGTGTTCATGACATATCTCCACAGCAGTGTTCAATGACAGATATCTCCACAGCAGTGTTCATGACATGTCTCCACAGCAGTGTTCATGACAGATATCTCCACAGCAGTGTTCATGACATATCTCCACAGCAGTGTAAATGACAGATATCTCCACAGCAGTGTTCATGACATGTCTCCACAGCAGTGTACATGACATGTCTCCACAGCAGTGTTCATGGCATGTCTCCAAAGCAGTGTTCATGACATGTCTCCACAGCAGTGTACATGACATGTCTCCACAGCAGTGTACATGACATGTCTCCACAGTAGTGTACATGACATGTCTCCACAGCAGTGTACATGACAGATATCTCCACAGCAGTGTTCATGACAGATATCTCCACAGCAGTGTTCATGGCAGATATCTCCACAGCAGTGTTCATGACATATCTCCCCACAGCAGTGTTCATGACAGATATCTCCACAGCAGTGTTCATGACAGATATCTCCACAGCAGTGTACATGACATGTCTCCACAGCAGTGTACATGACAGATATCTCCACAGCAGTGTTCATGACATATCTCCACAGCAGTGTTCATGACATATCTCCACAGCAGTGTACATGACATGTCTCCACAGCAGTGTACATGACATGTCTCCACAGCAGTGTACATGACAGATATCTCCACAGCAGTGTTCATGACATGTCTCCACCGCAGTGTTCATGACAGATATCTCCACAGCAGTGTTCATGACAGATATATCCACAGCAGTGTTCATGGCAGATATCTCCACAGCAGTGTTCATGACATATCTCCATAGCAGTGTTAATGACAGATATCTCCACAGCAGTGTTCATGGCAGATATCTCCACAGCAGTGTTCATGACAGATATCTCCACAGCAGTGTTCATGACATATCTCCACAGCAGTGTTCATGACATATCTCCACAGCATCTGTTCATGACATATCTCCACAGCAGTGTTCATGACATATCTCCACAGCAGTGTTCATGACATATCTCCACAGCAGTGTTCATGACAGATATCTCCACAGCAGTGTTCATGACAGATATCTCCACAGCAGTGTTCATGACATGTCTCCACAGCAGTGTTCATGACAGATATCTCCACAGCAGTGTTCATGACATATCTCCACAGCAGTGTTCATGACATCTCTCCACTGCAGTGTTCATGACATGTCTCCACCGCAGTGTTCATGACAGATATCTCCACAGCAGTGTACATGACATGTCTCCACAGCAGTGTTCATGACAGATATCCCCACAGCAGTGTTCATGACATGTCTCCACAGCAGTGTTCATGACAGATATCTCCACAGCAGTGTTCATGACATGTCTCCACCGCAGTGTTCATGACAGATATCTCCACAGCAGTGTTCATGACAGATATCTCCACAGCAGTGTAAATGACAGATATCTCCACTGCACTGTTCATGACATGTCTCCACAGCAGTGTACATGACATATATCCACAGCAGTGTACATGCCAGATATCTCCACAGCAGTGTTCATGACATATCTCCACAGCAGTGGTCATGGCAGATATCTCCACAGCAGTGTTCATGGCAGATTTCTCCACAGCAGTGTTCATGACAGATATCTCCACAGCAGTGTTCATGACATATCTCCACAGCAGTGTTCATGACATATCTCCACAGCAGTGTTCATGACATATCTCCACAGCAGTGTTCATGACAGATATCTCCACAGCAGTGTTCATGACAGATATCTCCACAGCAGTGTTCATGACATGTCTCCACAGCAGTGTTCATGGCATATCTCCACAGCAGTATTCATGGCATATCTCCACAGCAGTGTTCATGTCATGTCTCCACAGCAGTGTTCATGACAGATATCTCCACAGCAGTGTTCAAGGCATATCTCCACAGCAGTGTTCATGACATCTCTCCACTGCAGTGTTCATGACATGTCTCCACCGCAGTGTTCATGACAGATATCTCCACAGCAGTGTTCATGACAGATATCTCCACAGCAGTGTACATGACAGATATCTCCACTGCAGTGTTCATGACATATCTCCACAGCAGTGTTCATGGCAGATATCTCCACAGCAGTGTTCATGGCATATCTCCACAGCAGTGTATATGACATGTCTCCACAGCAGTGTTCATGGCATGTCTCCACAGCAGTGTTCATGACAGATATCTCCACAGCAGTGTTCATGACATGTCTCCACAGCAGTGTTCATGGCATATCTCCACAGCAGTATTCATGGCATATCTCCACAGCAGTGTTCAAGGCATATCTCCACAGCAGTGTTCATGACATCTCTCCACTGCAGTGTTCATGACATGTCTCCACCGCAGTGTTCATGACAGATATCTCCACAGCAGTGTTCATGACAGATATCTCCACAGCAGTGTACATGACAGATATCTCCACTGCAGTGTTCATGACATGTCTACACAGCAGTGTTCATGACAGATATCTCCACAGCAGTGTACATGACATGTCTCCACAGCAGTGTTCATGACAGATATCCCCACAGCAGTGTTCATGACATGTCTCCACAGCAGTGTTCATGACAGATATCTCCACAGCAGTGTTCATGACATGTCTCCACCGCAGTGTTCATGACAGATATCTCCACAGCAGTGTTCATGACAGATATCTCCACAGCAGTGTAAATGACAGATATCTCCACTGCAGTGTTCATGACATGTCTCCACAGCAGTGTTCATGGCATGTCTCCAAAGCAGTGTTCATGACATGTCTCCACAGCAGTGTACATGACATGTCTCCACAGCAGTGTACATGACATGTCTCCACAGTAGTGTACATGACATGTCTCCACAGCAGTGTACATGACAGATATCTCCACAGCAGTGTTCATGACAGATATCTCCACAGCAGTGTTCATGGCAGATATCTCCACAGCAGTGTTCATGACAGATATCTCCACAGCAGTGTTCATGACATATCTCCCCACAGCAGTGTTCATGACAGATATCTCCACAGCAGTGTTCATGACAGATATCTCCACAGCAGTGTACATGACATGTCTCCACAGCAGTGTACATGACAGATATCTCCACAGCAGTGTTCATGACATATCTCCACAGCAGTGTTCATGACATATCTCCACAGCAGTGTACATGACATGTCTCCACAGCAGTGTACATGACATGTCTCCACAGCAGTGTACATGACAGATATCTCCACAGCAGTGTTCATGACATGTCTCCACCGCAGTGTTCATGACAGATATCTCCACAGCAGTGTTCATGACAGATATATCCACAGCAGTGTTCATGGCAGATATCTCCACAGCAGTGTTCATGACATATCTCCATAGCAGTGTTAATGACAGATATCTCCACAGCAGTGTTCATGGCAGATATCTCCACAGCAGTGTTCATGACAGATATCTCCACAGCAGTGTTCATGACATATCTCCACAGCAGTGTTCATGACATATCTCCACAGCATCTGTTCATGACATATCTCCACAGCAGTGTTCATGACATATCTCCACAGCAGTGTTCATGACATATCTCCACAGCAGTGTTCATGACAGATATCTCCACAGCAGTGTTCATGACAGATATCTCCACAGCAGTGTTCATGACATGTCTCCACAGCAGTGTTCATGACAGATATCTCCACAGCAGTGTTCATGACATATCTCCACAGCAGTGTTCATGACATCTCTCCACTGCAGTGTTCATGACATGTCTACACAGCAGTGTTCATGACAGATATCTCCACAGCAGTGTACATGACATGTCTCCACAGCAGTGTTCATGACAGATATCCCCACAGCAGTGTTCATGACATGTCTCCACAGCAGTGTTCATGACAGATATCTCCACAGCAGTGTTCATGACATGTCTCCACCGCAGTGTTCATGACAGATATCTCCACAGCAGTGTTCATGACAGATATCTCCACAGCAGTGTAAATGACAGATATCTCCACTGCACTGTTCATGACATGTCTCCACAGCAGTGTACATGACATATATCCACAGCAGTGTACATGCCAGATATCTCCACAGCAGTGTTCATGACATATCTCCACAGCAGTGGTCATGGCAGATATCTCCACAGCAGTGTTCATGGCAGATTTCTCCACAGCAGTGTTCATGACAGATATCTCCACAGCAGTGTTCATGACATATCTCCACAGCAGTGTTCATGACATATCTCCACAGCAGTGTTCATGACATATCTCCACAGCAGTGTTCATGACAGATATCTCCACAGCAGTGTTCATGACAGATATCTCCACAGCAGTGTTCATGACATGTCTCCACAGCAGTGTTCATGACAGATATCTCCACAGCAGTGTTCATGACATATCTCCACAGCAGTGTTCATGGCAGATATCTCCACAGCAGTGTTCATTGCATATCTCCACAGCAGTGTATATGACATGTCTCCACAGCAGTGTTCATGGCATGTCTCCACAGCAGTGTTCATGACAGATATCTCCACAGCAGTGTTGATGACATGTCTCCACAGCAGTGTTCATGGCATATCTCCACAGCAGTGTTCATGTCATATCTCCACAGCAGTGTTCATGTCATTTCTCCACAGCAGTGTTCATGACAGATATCTCCACAGCAGTGTTCATGGCATATCTCCACAGCAGTGTTCATGACATATCTCCACAGCAGTGTTCATGGCATATCTCCACAGCAGTTTTCATGGCATATCTCCACAGCAGTGTTCATGACAGATATCTCCACAGCAGTGTTCATGACAGATATCTCCACAGCAGTGTTCATGGCAGATATCTCCACAGCAGTGTTCATGACATATCTCCATAGCAGTGTTCATGACAGATATCTCCACAGCAGTGTTCATGGCAGATATCTCCACAGCAGTGTTCATGACAGATATCTCCACAGCAGTGTTCATGACATATCTCCACAGCAGTGTTCATGACATATCTCCACAGCATCTGTTCATGACATATCTCCACAGCAGTGTTCATGACATATCTCCACAGCAGTGTTCATGACATATCTCCACAGCAGTGTTCATGACAGATATCTCCACAGCAGTGTTCATGACAGATATCTCCACAGCAGTGTTCATGACATGTCTCCACAGCAGTGTTCATGACAGATATCTCCACAGCAGTGTTCATGACATATCTCCACAGCAGTGTTCATGACATCTCTCCACTGCAGTGTTCATGACATGTCTCCACCGCAGTGTTCATGACAGATATCCCCACAGCAGTGTTCATGACATGTCTCCACAGCAGTGTTCATGACAGATATCTCCACAGCAGTGTTCATGACATGTCTCCACCGCAGTGTTCATGACAGATATCTCCACAGCAGTGTTCATGACAGATATCTCCACAGCAGTGTAAATGACAGATATCTCCACTGCACTGTTCATGACATGTCTCCACAGCAGTGTACATGACATATATCCACAGCAGTGTACATGCCAGATATCTCCACAGCAGTGTTCATGACATATCTCCACAGCAGTGGTCATGGCAGATATCTCCACAGCAGTGTTCATGGCAGATATCTCCACAGCAGTGTTCATGACATATATCTCCACAGCAGTGTTCATGACATATCTCCACAGCAGTGTTCATGACATATCTCCACAGCAGTGTTCATGACATATCTCCACAGCAGTGTTCATGACATATCTCCACAGCAGTGTTCATGACAGATATCTCCACAGCAGTGTTCATGACAGATATCTCCACAGCAGTGTTCATGACATGTCTCCACAGCAGTGTTCATGACAGATATCTCCACAGCAGTGTTCATGACATATCTCCACAGCAGTGTTCATGGCAGATATCTCCACAGCAGTGTTCATTGCATATCTCCACAGCAGTGTATATGACATGTCTCCACAGCAGTGTTCATGGCATGTCTCCACAGCAGTGTTCATGACAGATATCTCCACAGCAGTGTTGATGACATGTCTCCACAGCAGTGTTCATGTCATATCTCCACAGCAGTGTTCATGTCATTTCTCCACAGCAGTGTTCATGACAGATATCGCCACAGCAGTGTTCATGGCATATCTCCACAGCAGTGTTCATGACATATCTCCACAGCAGTGTTCATGGCATATCTCCACAGCAGTTTTCATGGCATATCTCCACAGCAGTGTTCATGACAGATATCTCCACAGCAGTGTTCATGACATGTCTCCACAGCAGTGTACATGACAAATATCTCCACAGCAGTGTTCATGTCAGATATCTCCACAGCAGTGTTCATGACAGATATCTCCACAGCAGTGTTCATGACAGATATCTCCACAGCAGTGTACATGACAGATATCTCCACTGCAGTGTACATGACATGTCTCCACAGCAGTGTACATGACATGTCTCCACAGCAGTGTTCATGGCATGTCTCCACAGCAGTGTTCATGACATGTCTCGACAGCAGTGTACATGACAGATATCTCAACAGCAGTGTTCATGACAGATATCTCCACAGCAGTGTTCATGACAGATTTCTCCACAGCAGTGTACATGACATGTCTCCACAGCAGTGTTCATGACAGATATCTCCACAGCAGTGTACATGACATGTCTCCACAGCAGTGTTCATGACAGATATCCCCACAGCAGTGTTCATGACATGTCTCCACAGCAGTGTTCATGACAGATATCTCCACAGCAGTGTTCATGACATGTCTCCACCGCAGTGTTCATGACAGATATCTCCACAGCAGTGTTCATGACAGATATCTCCACAGCAGTGTACATGACAGATATCTCCACTGCAGTGTACATGACATGTCTCCACAGCAGTGTCCATGGCATGTCTCCACAGCAGTGTTCATGACATGTCTCCACAGCAGTGTACATGACATGTCTCCACAGCAGTGTTCATGACATATCTCCACAGCAGTGTTCATGACAGATATTTCCACAGCAGTGTTCATGACAGATATCTCCACAGCAGTGTTCATGACATGTCTCCACAGCAGTGTACATGACATATATCCACAGCAGTGTACATGCCAGATATCTCCACAGCAGTGTTCATGACATATCTCCACAGCAGTGGTCATGGCAGATATCTCCACAGCAGTGTTCATGGCAGATATCTCCACAGCAGTGTTCATGACATATATCTCCACAGCAGTGTTCATGACATATCTCCACAGCAGTGTTCATGACATATCTCCACAGCAGTGTTCATGACATATCTCCACAGCAGTGTTCATGACATATCTCCACAGCAGTGTTCATGACAGATATCTCCACAGCAGTGTTCATGACAGATATCTCCACAGCAGTGTTCATGACATGTCTCCACAGCAGTGTTCATGACAGATATCTCCACAGCAGTGTTCATTGCA
Source organism: Oncorhynchus nerka (assembly GCF_034236695.1). Taxonomy (NCBI): domain Eukaryota; kingdom Metazoa; phylum Chordata; class Actinopteri; order Salmoniformes; family Salmonidae; genus Oncorhynchus; species Oncorhynchus nerka. The sequence goes on along the minus strand of NC_088419.1, from coordinate 14,983,369 downwards.
TATCTCCACAGCGGTGTATATGACATGTCTCCACAGCAGTGTTCATGGCATGTCTCCACAGCAGTGTTCATGACAGATATCTCCACAGCAGTGTTCATGACATGTCTCCACAGCAGTGTTCATGGCATATCTCCACAGCAGTGTTCATGGCATATCTCCACAGCAGTGTTCATGTCATTTCTCCACAGCAGTGTTCATGACAGATATCTCCACAGCAGTGTTCATGGCATATCTCCACAGCAGTGTTCATGACATATCTCCACTGCAGTGTTCATGACAGATATCTCCACAGCAGTGTTCATGGCATATCTCCACTGCAGTGTTCATGACATGTCTACACAGCAGTGTTCATGACAGATATCTCCACAGCAGTGTACATGACATGTCTCCACAGCAGTGTTCATGACAGATATCTCCACAGCAGTGTTCATGACATGTCTCCACAGCAGTGTTCATGACAGATATCTCTACATCAGTGTTCATGACATGTCTCCACAGCAGTGTTCATGACAGATATCTCCACAGCAGTGTTCATGACATGTCTCCACAGCAGTGTACATGACATGTCTCCACAGCAGTGTTCATGACAGATATCTCCACAGCAGTGTTCATGACATATCTCCACAGCAGTGTTCATGGCATATCTCCACAGCAGTGTTCATGACAGATATCTCCACAGCAGTGTTCATGACAGATATCTCCACAGCAGTGTTCATGACAGATATCTCCACAGCAGTGTTCATGACAGATATCTCCACAGCAGTGTACATGACAGATATCTCCACTGCAGTGTTCATGACATGTCTCCACAGCAGTGTACATGACATGTCTCCACAGCAGTGTTCATGGCATGTCTCCACAGCAGTGTTCATGACATGTCTCCACAGCAGTGTACATGACAGATATCTCCACAGCAGTGTTCATGACAGATATCTCCACAGCAGTGTTCATGACAGATTTCTCCACAACAGTGTACATGACATGTCTCCACAGCAGTGTACATGACAGATATCTCCACAGCAGTGTTCATGACATATCTCCACAGCAGTGTTCATGACATATCTCCACAGCAGTGTACATGACATGTCTCCACAGCAGTGTACATGACATGTCTCCACAGCAGTGTACATGACAGATATCTCCACAGCAGTGTTCATGACATGTCTCCACCGCAGTGTTCATGACAGATATCTCCACAGCAGTGTTCATGACAGATATCTCCACAGCAGTGTTCATGGCAGATATCTCCACAGCAGTGTTCATGACATATCTCCATAGCAGTGTTCATGACAGATATCTCCACAGCAGTGTTCATGGCAGATATCTCCACAGCAGTGTTCATGACAGATATCTCCACAGCAGTGTTCATGACATATCTCCACAGCAGTGTTCATGACATATCTCCACAGCATCTGTTCATGACATATCTCCACAGCAGTGTTCATGACATATCTCCACAGCAGTGTTCATGACATATCTCCACAGCAGTGTTCATGACAGATATCTCCACAGCAGTGTTCATGACAGATATCTCCACAGCAGTGTTCATGACATGTCTCCACAGCAGTGTTCATGACAGATATCTCCACAGCAGTGTTCATGACATGTCTCCACCGCAGTGTTCATGACAGATATCTCCACAGCAGTGTACATGACATGTCTCCACAGCAGTGTTCATGACAGATATCCCCACAGCAGTGTTCATGACATGTCTCCACAGCAGTGTTCATGACAGATATCTCCACAGCAGTGTTCATGACATGTCTCCACCGCAGTGTTCATGACAGATATCTCCACAGCAGTGTTCATGACAGATATCTCCACAGCAGTGTAAATGACAGATATCTCCACTGCACTGTTCATGACATGTCTCCACAGCAGTGTACATGACATATATCCACAGCAGTGTACATGCCAGATATCTCCACAGCAGTGTTCATGACATATCTCCACAGCAGTGGTCATGGCAGATATCTCCACAGCAGTGTACATGCCAGATATCTCCACAGCAGTGTTCATGACATATCTCCACAGCAGTGTTCATGACAGATATCTCCACAGCAGTGTTCATGACATGTCTCCACAGCAGTGTTCATGGCATATCTCCACAGCAGTGTTCATGTCATATCTCCACAGCAGTGTTCATGTCATTTCTCCACAGCAGTGTTCATGACAGATATCTCCACAGCAGTGTTCATGGCATATCTCCACAGCAGTGTTCATGACATATCTCCACAGCAGTGTTCATGGTATATCTCCACAGCAGTTTTCATGGCATATCTCCACAGCAGTGTTCATGACAGATATCTCCACAGCAGTGTTCATGACATGTCTCCACAGCAGTGTACATGACAGATATCTCCACAGCAGTGTTCATGACAGATATCTCCACAGCAGTGTTCATGACAGATATCTCCACAGCAGTGTTCATGACAGATATCTCCACAGCAGTGTACATGACAGATATCTCCACTGCAGTGTACATGACATGTCTCCACAGCAGTGTACATGACATGTCTCCACAGCAGTGTTCATGGCATGTCTCCACAGCAGTGTTCATGACATGTCTCCACAGCAGTGTACATGACAGATATCTCCACAGCAGTGTTCATGACAGATATCTCCACAGCAGTGTTCATGACAGATTTCTCCACAGCAGTGTTCATGACAGATATCTCCACAGCAGTGTTCATGACAGATATCTCCACAGCGGTGTATATGACATGTCTCCACAGCAGTGTTCATGGCATGTCTCCACAGCAGTGTTCATGACAGATATCTCCACAGCAGTGTTCATGACATGTCTCCACAGCAGTGTTCATGGCATATCTCCACAGCAGTGTTCATGGCATATCTCCACAGCAGTGTTCATGACATATCTCCACTGCAGTGTTCATGACAGATATCTCCACAGCAGTGTTCATGACATGTCTCCACAGCAGTGTTCATGACAGATATCTCCACAGCAGTGTACATGACATGTCTCCACAGCAGTGTTCATGACAGATATCTCCACAGCAGTGTTCATGGCATATCTCCACAGCAGTGTTCATGGCATATCTCCACAGCAGTGTTCATGTCATTTCTCCACAGCAGTGTTCATGACAGATATCTCCACAGCAGTGTTCATGGCATATCTCCACAGCAGTGTTCATGACATATCTCCACTGCAGTGTTCATGACAGATATCTCCACAGCAGTGTTCATGACATGTCTACACAGCAGTGTTCATGACAGATATCTCCACAGCAGTGTACATGACATGTCATCACAGCAGTGTTCATGACAGATATCTCCACAGCAGTGTTCATGACATGTCTCCACAGCAGTGTTCATGACAGATATCTCTACATCAGTGTTCATGACATGTCTCCACAGCAGTGTTCATGACAGATATCTCCACAGCATTGTTCATGACATCTCTCCACAGCAGTGTACATGACATATCTCCACAGCAGTGTTCATGGCATATCTCCACAGCAGTGTTCATGTCATATCTCCACAGCAGTGTTCATGTCATTTCTCCACAGCAGTGTTCATGACAGATATCTCCACAGCAGTGTCCATGGCATGTCTCCACAGCAGTGTTCATGACAGATATCTCCACTGCAGTGTACATGACATGTCTCCACAGCAGTGTCCATGGCATGTCTCCACAGCAGTGTTCATGACATGTCTCCACAGCAGTGTACATGACATGTCTCCACAGCAGTGTTCATGACATATCTCCACAGCAGTGTTCATGACAGATATCTCCACAGCAGTGTTCATGACATGTCTCCACAGCAGTGTTCATGACATATCTCCATAGCAGTGTTCATGACAGATATCTCCACAGCAGTGTTCATGACATGACCACAGCAGTGTTCATGACATATCTCCACAGCAGTGTTCATGACAGATATCTCCACAGCAGTGTTCATGACATATCTCCACAGCAGTGTTCATGACAGATATCTCCACAGCAGTGTTCATGACATATCTCCACAGCAGTGTTCATGACAGATATCTCCACAGCAGTGTTCATGACAGATATCTCCACAGCAGTGTTCATGACATGTCTCCACAGCAGTGTTCATGACAGATATCTCCACAGCAGTGTTCATGACATATCTCCACAGCAGTGTTCATGGCAGATATCTCCACAGCAGTGTTCATGGCATGTCTCCACAGCAGTGTTCATGACAAATATCTCCACAGCAGTGTTCATGACATGTCTCCACAGCAGTGTTCATGGCATATCTCCACAGCAGTGTTCATGTCATATCTCCACAGCAGTGTTCATGTCATTTCTCCACAGCAGTGTTCATGACAGATATCTCCACAGCAGTGTTCATGGCATATCTCCACAGCAGTGTTCATGACATATCTCCACAGCAGTGTTCATGGTATATCTCCACAGCAGTTTTCATGGCATATCTCCACAGCAGTGTTCATGACAGATATCTCCACAGCAGTGTTCATGACATGTCTCCACAGCAGTGTACATGACAGATATCTCCACAGCAGTGTTCATGACAGATATCTCCACAGCAGTGTTCATGACAGATATCTCCACAGCAGTGTTCATGACAGATATCTCCACAGCAGTGTACATGACAGATATCTCCACTGCAGTGTACATGACATGTCTCCACAGCAGTGTACATGACATGTCTCCACAGCAGTGTTCATGGCATGTCTCCACAGCAGTGTTCATGACATGTCTCCACAGCAGTGTACATGACAGATATCTCCACAGCAGTGTTCATGACAGATATCTCCACAGCAGTGTTCATGACAGATTTCTCCACAGCAGTGTTCATGACAGATATCTCCACAGCAGTGTTCATGACAGATATCTCCACAGCGGTGTATAAGACATGTCTCCACAGCAGTGTTCATGGCATGTCTCCACAGCAGTGTTCATGACAGATATCTCCACAGCAGTGTTCATGACATGTCTCCACAGCAGTGTTCATGGCATATCTCCACAGCAGTGTTCATGGCATATCTCCACAGCAGTGTTCATGACATATCTCCACTGCAGTGTTCATGACAGATATCTCCACAGCAGAGTTCATGACATGTCTACACAGCAGTGTTCATGACAGATATCTCCACAGCAGTGTACATGACATGTCTCCACAGCAGTGTTCATGACAGATATCTCCACAGCAGTGTTCATGGCATATCTCCACAGCAGTGTTCATGGCATATCTCCACAGCAGTGTTCATGTCATTTCTCCACAGCAGTGTTCATGACAGATATCTCCACAGCAGTGTTCATGGCATATCTCCACAGCAGTGTTCATGACATATCTCCACTGCAGTGTTCATGACAGATATCTCCACAGCAGTGTTCATGACATGTCTACACAGCAGTGTTCATGACAGATATCTCCACAGCAGTGTACATGACATGTCTCCACAGCAGTGTTCATGACAGATATCTCCACAGCAGTGTTCATGACATGTCTCCACAGCAGTGTTCATGACAGATATCTCTACATCAGTGTTCATGACATGTCTCCACAGCAGTGTTCATGACAGATATCTCCACAGCATTGTTCATGACATCTCTCCACAGCAGTGTACATGACATATCTCCACAGCAGTGTTCATGGCATATCTCCACAGCAGTGTTCATGTCATATCTCCACAGCAGTGTTCATGTCATTTCTCCACAGCAGTGTTCATGACAGATATCTCCACAGCAGTGTCCATGGCATGTCTCCACAGCAGTGTTCATGACAGATATCTCCACAGCAGTGTTCATGACATGTCTCCACAGCAGTGTTCATGGCATATCTCCACAGCAGTGTTCATGACAGATATCTCCACAGCAGTGTCCATGACAGATATCTCCACAGCAGTGTACATGACAGATATCTCCACTGCAGTGTACATGACATGTCTCCACAGCAGTGTCCATGGCATGTCTCCACAGCAGTGTTCATGACATGTCTCCACAGCAGTGTACATGACATGTCTCCACAGCAGTGTTCATGACATATCTCCACAGCAGTGTTCATGACAGATATCTCCACAGCAGTGTTCATGACAGATATCTCCACAGCAGTGTTCATGACATGTCTCCACAGCAGTGTTCATGACATATCTCCATAGCAGTGTTCATGACAGATATCTCCACAGCAGTGTTCATGACATATCTCCACAGCAGTGTTCATGACATATCTCCACAGCAGTGTTCATGACAGATATCTCCACAGCAGTGTTCATGACATATCTCCACAGCAGTGTTCATGACAGATATCTCCACAGCAGTGTTCATGACATATCTCCACAGCAGTGTTCATGACAGATATCTCCACAGCAGTGTTCATGACAGATATCTCCACAGCAGTGTTCATGACATGTCTCCACAGCAGTGTTCATGACAGATATCTCCACAGCAGTGTTCATGACATATCTCCACAGCAGTGTTCATGGCAGATATCTCCACAGCAGTGTTCATGGCATGTCTCCACAGCAGTGTTCATGACAGATATCTCCACAGCAGTGTTCATGACATGTCTCCACAGCAGTGTTCATGGCATATCTCCACAGCAGTGTTCATGTCATATCTCCACAGCAGTGTTCATGTCATTTCTCCACAGCAGTGTTCATGACAGATATCTCCACAGCAGTGTTCATGGCATATCTCCACAGCAGTGTTCATGACATATCTCCACAGCAGTGTTCATGGTATATCTCCACAGCAGTTTTCATGGCATATCTCCACAGCAGTGTTCATGACAGATATCTCCACAGCAGTGTTCATGACATGTCTCCACAGCAGTGTACATGACAGATATCTCCACAGCAGTGTTCATGACAGATATCTCCACAGCAGTGTTCATGACAGATATCTCCACAGCAGTGTTCATGACAGATATCTCCACAGCAGTGTACATGACAGATATCTCCACTGCAGTGTACATGACATGTCTCCACAGCAGTGTACATGACATGTCTCCACAGCAGTGTTCATGGCATGTCTCCACAGCAGTGTTCATGACATGTCTCCACAGCAGTGTACATGACAGATATCTCCACAGCAGTGTTCATGACAGATATCTCCACAGCAGTGTTCATGACAGATTTCTCCACAGCAGTGTTCATGACAGATATCTCCACAGCAGTGTACATGACATGTCTCCACAGCAGTGTTCATGACAGATATCCCCACATCAGTGTTCATGACATGTCTCCACAGCAGTGTTCATGACAGATATCTCCACAGCAGTGTTCATGACATGTCTCCACCGCAGTGTTCATGACAGATATCTCCACAGCAGTGTCCATGACAGATATCTCCACAGCAGTGTACATGACAGATATCTCCACTGCAGTGTACATGACATGTCTCCACAGCAGTGTCCATGGCATGTCTCCACAGCAGTGTTCATGACATGTCTCCACAGCAGTGTACATGACATGTCTCCACAGCAGTGTTCATGACATATCCCCACAGCAGTGTTCATGACAGATATCTCCACAGCAGTGTTCATGACAGATATCTCCACAGCAGTGTTCATGACATGTCTCCACAGCAGTGTTCATGACATATCTCCATAGCAGTGTTCATGACAGATATCTCCACAGCAGTGTTCATGACATATCTCCACAGCAGTGTTCATGACATATCTCCACAGCAGTGTTCATGACAGATATCTCCACAGCAGTGTTCATGACATATCTCCACAGCAGTGTTCATGACATATCTCCACAGCAGTGTTCATGACATATCTCCACAGCAGTGTTCATGACAGATATCTCCACAGCAGTGTTCATGACAGATATCTCCACAGCGGTGTATATGACATGTCTCCACAGCAGTGTTCATGGCATGTCTCCACAGCAGTGTTCATGACAGATATCTCCACAGCAGTGTTCATGACATGTCTCCACAGCAGTGTTCATGGCATATCTCCACAGCAGTGTTCATGGCATATCTCCACAGCAGTGTTCATGACATATCTCCACTGCAGTGTTCATGACAGATATCTCCACAGCAGTGTTCATGACATGTCTACACAGCAGTGTTCATGACAGATATCTCCACAGCAGTGTACATGACATGTCTCCACAGCAGTGTTCATGACAGATATCTCCACAGCAGTGTTCATGGCATATCTCCACAGCAGTGTTCATGGCATATCTCCACAGCAGTGTTCATGTCATTTCTCCACAGCAGTGTTCATGACAGATATCTCCACAGCAGTGTTCATGGCATATCTCCACAGCAGTGTTCATGACATATCTCCACTGCAGTGTTCATGACAGATATCTCCACAGCAGTGTTCATGACATGTCTACACAGCAGTGTTCATGACAGATATCTCCACAGCAGTGTACATGACATGTCTCCACAGCAGTGTTCATGACAGATATCTCCACAGCAGTGTTCATGACATGTCTCCACAGCAGTGTTCATGACAGATATCTCTACATCAGTGTTCATGACATGTCTCCACAGCAGTGTTCATGACAGATATCTCCACAGCATTGTTCATGACATCTCTCCACAGCAGTGTACATGACATATCTCCACAGCAGTGTTCATGGCATATCTCCACAGCAGTGTTCATGTCATATCTCCACAGCAGTGTTCATGTCATTTCTCCACAGCAGTGTTCATGACAGATATCTCACAGCAGTGTTGGCATGTCTCCACAGCAGTGTTCATGACATGTATTCCACAGCAGTGTACATGACATGTCTCCACAGCAGTGTTCATGACAGATATCTCCACAGCAGTGTTCATGACATGTCTCCACAGCAGTGTTCATGACAGATATCCCCACATCAGTGTTCATGACATGTCTCCACAGCAGTGTTCATGACAGATATCTCCACAGCAGTGTTCATGACATGTCTCCACCGCAGTGTTCATGACAGATATCTCCACAGCAGTGTCCATGACATGTGTTCATGACAGATATCTCCACTGCAGTGTACATGACATGTCTCCACAGCAGTGTCCATGGCATGTCTCCACAGCAGTGTTCATGACATGTCTCCACAGCAGTGTACATGACATGTCTCCACAGCAGTGTTCATGACATATCTCCACAGCAGTGTTCATGACAGATATCTCCACAGCAGTGTTCATGACAGATATCTCCACAGCAGTGTTCATGACATGTCTCCACAGCAGTGTTCATGACATATCTCCATAGCAGTGTTCATGACAGATCTCCACAGCAGTGTTCATGACATATCTCCACAGCAGTGTTCATGACATATCTCCACAGCAGTGTTCATGACAGATATCTCCACAGCAGTGTTCATGACATATCTCCACAGCAGTGTTCATGACATATCTCCACAGCAGTGTTCATGACATATCTCCACAGCAGTGTTCATGACAGATATCTCCACAGCAGTGTTCATGACATATATCTCCACAGCAGTGTTCATGACATGTCTCCACAGCAGTGTTCATGACAGATATCTCCACAGCAGTGTTCATGACATATCTCCACAGCAGTGTTCATGACATATCTCCATAGCAGTGTTCATGACAGATATCTCCACAGCAGTGTTCATGACATATCTCCACAGCAGTGTTCATGACATATCTCCACAGCAGTGTTCATGACAGATATCTCCACAGCAGTGTTCATGACATATCTCCACAGCAGTGTTCATGACAGATATCTCCACAGCAGTGTTCATGACATATCTCCACAGCAGTGTTCATGACAGATATCTCCACAGCAGTGTTCATGACAGATATCTCCACAGCAGTGTTCATGACATGTCTCCACAGCAGTGTTCATGACAGATATCTCCACAGTAGTGTTCATGACATATCTCCACAGCAGTGTTCATGGCAGATATCTCCACAGCAGTGTTCATGGCATGTCTCCACAGCAGTGTTCATGACAGATATCTCCACAGCAGTGTTCATGACATGTCTCCACAGCAGTGTTCATGGCATATCTCCACAGCAGTGTTCATGTCATATCTCCACAGCAGTGTTCATGTCATTTCTCCACAGCAGTGTTCATGACAGATATCTCCACAGCAGTGTTCATGGCATATCTCCACAGCAGTGTTCATGACATATCTCCACAGCAGTGTTCATGGTATATCTCCACAGCAGTTTTCATGGCATATCTCCACAGCAGTGTTCATGACAGATATCTCCACAGCAGTGTTCATGACATGTCTCCACAGCAGTGTACATGACAGATATCTCCACAGCAGTGTTCATGACAGATATCTCCACAGCAGTGTTCATGACAGATATCTCCACAGCAGTGTTCATGACAGATATCTCCACAGCAGTGTACATGACAGATATCTCCACTGCAGTGTACATGACATGTCTCCACAGCAGTGTACATGACATGTCTCCACAGCAGTGTTCATGGCATGTCTCCACAGCAGTGTTCATGACATGTCTCCACAGCAGTGTACATGACAGATATCTCCACAGCAGTGTTCATGACAGATATCTCCACAGCAGTGTTCATGACAGATTTCTCCACAGCAGTGTTCATGACAGATATCTCCACAGCAGTGTACATGACATGTCTCCACAGCAGTGTTCATGACAGATATCTCCACAGCAGTGTTCATGACATGTCTCCACAGCAGTGTACATGACAGATATCTCCACAGCAGTGTTCATGACAGATATCTCCACAGCAGTGTTCATGACAGATATCTCCACAGCAGTGTTCATGACAGATATCTCCACAGCAGTGTACATGACAGATATCTCCACTGCAGTGTACATGACATGTCTCCACAGCAGTGTACATGACATGTCTCCACAGCAGTGTTCATGGCATGTCTCCACAGCAGTGTTCATGACATGTCTCCACAGCAGTGTACATGACAGATATCTCCACAGCAGTGTTCATGACAGATATCTCCACAGCAGTGTTCATGACAGATTTCTCCACAGCAGTGTTCATGACAGATATCTCCACAGCAGTGTACATGACATGTCTCCACAGCAGTGTTCATGACAGATATCCCCACATCAGTGTTCATGACATGTCTCCACAGCAGTGTTCATGACAGATATCTCCACAGCAGTGTTCATGACATGTCTCCACCGCAGTGTTCATGACAGATATCTCCACAGCAGTGTCCATGACAGATATCTCCACAGCAGTGTACATGACAGATATCTCCACTGCAGTGTACATGACATGTCTCCACAGCAGTGTCCATGGCATGTCTCCACAGCAGTGTTCATGACATGTCTCCACAGCAGTGTACATGACATGTCTCCACAGCAGTGTTCATGACATATCTCCACAGCAGTGTTCATGACAGATATCTCCACAGCAGTGTTCATGACAGATATCTCCACAGCAGTGTTCATGACATGTCTCCACAGCAGTGTTCATGACATATCTCCATAGCAGTGTTCATGACAGATATCTCCACAGCAGTGTTCATGACATGTCTCCACAGCAGTGTTCATGACAGATATCTCCACAGCAGTGTTCATGACATATCTCCACAGCAGTGTTCATGACATATCTCCACAGCAGTGTTCATGACATATCTCCACAGCAGTGTTCATGACATATCTCCACAGCAGTGTTCATGACAGATATCTCCACAGCAGTGTTCATGACAGATATCTCCACAGCGGTGTATATGACATGTCTCCACAGCAGTGTTCATGGCATGTCTCCACAGCAGTGTTCATGACAGATATCTCCACAGCAGTGTTCATGACATGTCTCCACAGCAGTGTTCATGGCATATCTCCACAGCAGTGTTCATGGCATATCTCCACAGCAGTGTTCATGTCATTTCTCCACAGCAGTGTTCATGACAGATATCTCCACAGCAGTGTTCATGGCATATCTCCACAGCAGTGTTCATGACATATCTCCACTGCAGTGTTCATGACAGATATCTCCACAGCAGTGTTCATGACATGTCTACACAGCAGTGTTCATGACAGATATCTCCACAGCAGTGTACATGACATGTCTCCACAGCAGTGTTCATGACAGATATCTCCACAGCAGTGTTCATGACATGTCTCCACAGCAGTGTTCATGACAGATATCTCTACATCAGTGTTCATGACATGTCTCCACAGCAGTGTTCATGACAGATATCTCCACAGCATTGTTCATGACATCTCTCCACAGCAGTGTACATGACATATCTCCACAGCAGTGTTCATGGCATATCTCCACAGCAGTGTTCATGTCATATCTCCACAGCAGTGTTCATGTCATTTCTCCACAGCAGTGTTCATGACAGATATCTCCACAGCAGTGTCCATGGCATGTCTCCACAGCAGTGTTCATGACATGTTTCCACAGCAGTGTACATGACATGTCTCCACAGCAGTGTTCATGACAGATATCTCCACAGCAGTGTACATGACATGTCTCCACAGCAGTGTTCATGACAGATATCCCCACATCAGTGTTCATGACATGTCTCCACAGCAGTGTTCATGACAGATATCTCCACAGCAGTGTTCATGACATGTCTCCACCAGTGTTCAGTGTGTTCATGACAGATATCTCCACAGCAGTGTTCATGACAGATATCTCCACAGCAGTGTTCA